>NC_056742.1:67616815-67679315 GCF_019279795.1 Protopterus annectens
TTTTTGCCAGCATGAGCAGCAAGTAAAAGCTGTGATTTGAAGACCAGGGCTGCAAGTATGACATCTGTCCTCTGTCTGATTGTGAGACAGCAAGATTGTATCCTTTGAATGTTGCAGAAGAATGCATGGCGAGCAATAAACAGCATGAAATTGTCCATTTTCTTGTTTATCTCTGCAACATCTAAAGATTTTTGCCGATGCTACAGGGACAGAAGAGTGGTCATGTCCTTGGGTATAAACACCCTTGTAATACATTAGACTATGTTTTTTGTCAAAGGGGTTTTTACGTACAGTTTTGAATTAATTCTGCGCTTAGGCTAAGCGTGTATCTGCTCATATCATCAGCTGCATTGAGACCAGAGCAATAGCTAAATTGGCACCCTGGTCAATAACCAGGCTGTCACTCCCAACAAAATAAATGAGGATCAAAACAAAAGGCTCCTCTTTAAAGTTAAAGATCACTGCTGAGCATATTGCACCGCTGTTAGCTTATTTCCAGGGCAGCCATCACCGTTGCTATGCCTTAGTTATGATTCCAAACTAGACAGACTCCCTATACCTGAATGCATGCACAGTATCAGCTTTCCCTTTGGGTTCTTAGCATACCAAATTGTAGTGAGAGATTTCAATGAAGCCAATATGTAAGTCATGTACATATATACTAGGTATAAGTACGGAAATGTCTTGTGTGAGCTTGATAATAGAAAATGATAAAATAAATGATCCATAAAGGGAATTCTGCTGTCTCTTTGTGACAATATGAGCAGCTTGAGAAAGTGTGCCCAAGACCTTCTCTTTGAACATGTCTTTAAGGTAGTTGGACAATCACCTTAAGGACAAACTTGTGTCAGAACTAATGCTCATAAGAAGTATGGCCAATGATGCCAGACATCTTAGGTGGATGCATACAGTAATTCATCCAGAATATGCCTTGTACATGTTTTACTGAGCAGATTCTTATCTGCTTTCTGAGTCTGTGAACCAGTTCTGTTCATGTGGTCTGTATTTATACTTAATAAATGGAAATATCTATTCTGAAGCAAGTACGTCAGACAATAAGTCATGAACATTAAATGAGCCTGTTGAGTAAAAATATTATTTCATTCATCAGGACTTTATTCAGGTAGCAGATCTTGTTGCCAAGTAATTATTCTGATTGTAAGCAGTGGCATATGATTCCTAACTGGTCAACTGATGAACTTCAGACAGTGGTCATTGACATGCGTTAAGCACATAATAGTGCTGTTATCCTTTTCTGGGTGACTGATGTTGGCCAGACCATTCATGGAGTGGTTCTTTGGTGGTGGAGCAGTGTAGTAGAAACACTGAGAAACTATGATTAAGTACAGTCATGGAGAAAATGTTCAACAAAGAACAGTGTTCAACAAACATGTAAACAAATGTAAATATACTATTGTTTTAAGCACAGAATTCCAAGCTCAGTTATCCAAAATGCACTGGACAGTTATTCTGTTTCAAGGTGCTGCAGCTCAGAGGGTGATATTAGCTAGTTAGGAGGTACAGGTAGATAAGCTCTTCACAGGGTGTTGTCTCAGATGTGTAGTTGTCATGCCAAGCATACCAGCTGCACCAGGCATTTTGAGTCTCTTGTTTTAGCCAATGTGAAAGAAACAATGCTTTCTAGCCACAAGTAGATATTAAATTATTGTACCCAACATCAATAATTTAATAACTCCTAAAGAAAGGAATCCTAGTAGTCCAAAAGCTTGAGTAAATGTAAAGCTGATGTTGGCCCAGTAAAAGCTTCTACATCACCACTTCCAGTGATTTTGTGGCTTCTTTTAGTGGACCCCAGCTTTATATTACTTAATTTGCTCTAGGATGAGAAGGGGTAAGATATGGAGGTATAAAAGTAATACACAGGTTCTCTGTAGGTAGTAGACAAGCTTGACCTTCAACAATTTGGCATTGCCAAAGGGAGATGCTGCCTATTAAATTTAATTAACTTCTTTTAGAGGGCCACAAAGGCTGTAGACAGTGGTCATACTATTCACACAGTGTTCCTCTATATGGTGGTGGTGTTTGATGCTACACCCCATATGGGAATAATGAGAAAACTAAATATTCTAAAATTAGGCAACTACATGATAAGATGGATGCCAATATGGCTAAAAGATAAATCCCATATATTTCATGAGGCAGTTGTTTCATTTGAGAAGAAGAAAACCAATGGAGCCCTCTAGAGCTCTGTGTTGGGACCTCCTCTTTTTGATATTTACCTCTCTTATCTCTAGACCAAGAACCATGTCAAAATTGGTGTTATTGTCAAAATCCTGTCTGATACATGTACCATTCAGGAAGAACTTACAGTAGTAAATATCTAATATACAGAACATGGCATCAAATTAAATGTGAAAAAGTGCAATATTGTATTTGGCAAACAATGCATGCCCTAACATAATAGTATAGACAGTATGCCACTATAAAATAAAAATGAATTTAAGGACCTTGAGACGTGAGTTATTAATTCCCTTTCCTTCAAACATCATGTAGCTGTAGTTACAAAGTCCTTTTACTTAGGACAACTGATAGCCATAGATATATAATCCAGACTTAAAGAAGTTTCCATTCCATTATATTCAGCATGGATTAGACCACATTAGTGAGTACAACTTCCCCCTCAAGATATACCACACTAGACATAGCAAGCAACTGGATAGCCATAGGTATGTCATACAGACCTAAATAAGTCATAATTCCTTTATATTCATCATTGATTAGATCAGGTATTGAGTACAACTTCCCCATTAGGTCTGTACCACACTAGACATATCAAACAACTGAAGATACCCTAAAGGTTCCTGACCAAGAATATTATGGGCTTAAAGTCCCTGAGCTACCAAAAATGGCTAGAAGTTCTTTGTCTTCACTCGGTATCTTATAGACTCTTGGCGGGGATCTTGACCTTGCCTAGTGTGCCATTGGACAACCTGTGACACTTGAATGAGAACTGTGCTGAATGTGGATATGCTCTGCTATCAGAACTCATGTCTTAATAAAGCAGCAGTATATATATATATATATAGCATCATCCCATGTCCTCAGTCCTCTGGAGGCATATTACTACAGCTGTAACGGATGGAATGTTTAAACAAATGGCAGCATTGGGAATCAATACAATAGCTCATATCCCGGAATGGAATACATTGTTGTTGGTCTACAGTACATCCCCACCTTAACATAGCACATGTGGGTGACAACAACATTGACATGTGCAATGCTCATAGGGTCATAGGAGATTATTAGGCTAATGACCAAGAACCCATACAAGCCTAGCCATTTTTATTCCATTTAACCCAAATCACTATCTGTCAGTGAGGGAAGATAGTAGGGGTATGTGTGTATCTGTTTGATTTTATTATAGACTGCCTCAGTCCATATCAGACATGGGCACCAGCCCATAAGTAAATTAGCAATCACACATCCAATGGATTGAAGATGGCTTGTACAGAGTCATGGAAGGTCTCTGCTTCATGATATGTGTATGCATCTTTGAGATGATTACATCCTCAGCATTCCACATAAAGGGTGTTATGTGGATAGAGGAAGAAAGGGGATGTTGGATTCAGGGGGCTATGTAAAAGGTTCTCCTGAATGGGATTCAAATGAGAAGAGATTCAAAACATCATCGAATGATTGCAATATACCACCAACCCACACACACAAATTGACTGAAATCAGATTAAAACATCATGCCTAAGTATACAAGCTGGATTCTATGCAACATAAGACTAGGGGCACTGCAGAAGTCTAACTTACATTGTGTCAGAGTGCACTTTATATAGGATGACATCATCAGTGTTTGCTAAGAAGAAGATGGAGGGGAGTGTCTGACATAGCTGTATACTCACATCCCAGTGGAAAATTGTCACCAGACTGTTATAAAGATTCACAAACATACAAGGTGACTGCTGTGAGTTTAGAACCCCTACTTATCTAGAGAGCACAGACCTTAACTCTAGTGCCACCACAGACATCTTACTCTAAGACTGTCAGAGTGCACTTTGTAATCATCAATGAATGCTGAGCAAATGTTGCGAGGGCATAGCTGTTGACTCATCTCAATGAAAATTGTATCTAGACTGATAGTTGAAGGAAGGCATCCACACATTGTCTGCTGTGAGATTATAACCTCTACCTATTTAGTTAACACAGTACTTAATGCTAGCGTCAACACAGAAGTGTGACTTTAACAGTGCCAGAGTGCTCTTTGGAGAGGATGGCATCATCATGGTATGCTGGAATGATGATGTTGGGAGGAATATCTGACATAGCTGTGGACTAGCATCCTGGTGTAAAATTGTCTCCAGGACTGAGAGTTAAAGGAAGACACACATATGTTCACTGCTGTGAGACTAGCTAGAGAACACAGTACTTAATGCTAGTACTACTGCAGAAATCTCTCTTTAATAGTGTCAGAGTACACTTTGCAGATGATGACATCATTAGTGTATGCTGAGAAAAAGATGTTGGAAGGAATGTCTGATGTAGCTGTGGACTTATATCCCAGTATAAAATTGTCTCCAGGCTGGTAATTGAAGGAAGACACACACAAAAGGTGACTGCTGTGAGATTTGAACCCCCAACTATTTAGTTACATAAGCTTAAAAATACAGGTCTCCTGCCACCACAGAAGTCTAGCTTTAGTAGTGTCAGACTGCTCTTTATAGAGGATGACGTCATCATAGTGTTTCTGCTAACACATACTGTTATGACACCTGAGTGCAAAGTCAGGATTTGCGATATGATTGCGTGAGTGCCATTTGCAAAAATACTTATACATACACCCTGCAACTTAAGTCACACACACACACACATACTTGGGAAAAAACAGTAGTGCAGTGATGGAGTTATGTCCTTTCATATTCAGATGAAGGTATGGCTACATTAAGTTACTGCCAGTATCAGTGTGATCTGATTATGAATGCTCAATGTCCACTCTCAATATAAACCCATACAAAATGAAACAATACAGATAAGCTATGCATTTCTGGAGTCTGTTTGACAATGTCTCAAGTACTGATATATCATTTGCCAGTGCATTGCTGATGGGCATACATGAATATCAGAAAGTGTGTTTTCACTCAACCACACATGTCACTGCCCTCTCTTGGGTTTATGAATGTATTTCCATGTATTGGAGGATTAAAGCCCAGTAACCAAAGTTAGACATGCTATACACCTTTCCACAAAGCACATCATTGAAAAGCTGATTTGCAGGGATGATGGTAAAGTATTAGCACATGTGTGATTCAAATTTCCAAGAATTCAACTTGGACTTGTGAAGTACCAGTGTCCACTGCTGCTCAGTCACAAACTGTGTGCAAATAGGGACATACAGAAAAATACCCAATTGGATTTAAGTGCAAAATACATCTGTTTGTTGTTAATGTTTTATGTGTCAGGCTTGCAAGATATGCTCTGGGAGAAAGTATGACGGTGTATGATTTAGTCTATGTTTGAAATGCTGGGGCCAAAGTTTTATTGCATAAATAACTGTTTCCTTGCTTTCCTTGTTTAGAAGTCATTAAGCACCAAACAAAGGCAGTCCTATGCTTAAGGAAAATAGTGAATATTTTAATGTAGTATGTCCTCCTCTGCGCCAACAGGTTCAGTGGCAATGCACAGCCATCAGCACTATGGACAGTACTGAGTGCGGAAAACAGAGATGCAACCTTGTTTTCTCTGTGGCACAGGATGTAAGAGCAATGAGTGCTTGGTCAAAATAGAGGTGCGCCAGAGTTCAAATCCAAAAGATTCTGTTTTTTTTATAAGCTGTGTTAGGATGTCATTAGATAATTAAATGTGATCAGGACTGAAAATGTGACTATCAATGACTACACTAAAGTACGTATCTTCACCAAATTGTACCAGCAATGTCTACCTCAATACGCTTCTATAAATAGTAGCTGTTTTGAAGGCCTCGCTGCAAATCACAAGTTAATTATGCATACAGCTTGCTACAAGTGGTGGTGCATCTTTTGAAATGAGTAGTATGACTCAGTAGATATGTTAATTATTTGTATACAGCCAGATATATTGAAAAGTGTGTGCAGTATGCTTCTTTACAGTAAGGACAGTTTCCATGTTCTATTATATGAACATTTCATCCATCATTCCACTAAAGCTGTAGTATATTCTGAGGAGATAGATGAGGTGATGACAAGCGCAAGGCTGTAAAGGATGTGGGAGGTACTGTCCTTGCACATTCATGAACATACTAATGGTGTGTTGGTATGACATGCCTTATCAATCAGAACATGTCCTGCTCTGTAGCATGAATTGCATGAGATAAGTATGGAGAAGACAGAACGACAATAATTAATACATCTGTATACATATGTTTGAAGAAGATGTGGGACATTTGAAATATAATGGTGCCATGTGGGAATTGATTTTTGACTGTTACATTAGTTGTGGCCCACTTTACAGTTTATTTGATGGGCAGATGTCTCATACTTATATAGGAGAAGGAGTAGACAGATGGATAGGCAACAATACACAAGAAAGAGACCTCTAAATGCAGTCCTTAAGAGCATTCCCTACTACTGGGTTATAACCCTTGACAAGATGCAAGCATACGTTTATACATCTGATCATGACCTGAACATGGCACAACAGGAAGATTTTGAAACAATATACATGACAGGAGCCCTGATCACCTATTGAATCAAGGTACCATGTTGGTATTATCCATTAGAAGAGTCATGATAATATGCAGAAACCATGAGATGGTGTTTACATACACACATGTAAAGACGGGCGGGAGTGAAGGTGTGAATACAACGACAGATAGACATACTTATAACAAGATTTGCTGTAATGTAACATTCACAGACATGTTTTGATGTGTTCTCATTATTAATCTGCCATGCTCTGTAGCAAGATGTGACTGATATAGGGGTAAATAAGGGTTAGGAGAGGGATAACAGGCTTATGACAAGCAGAGCAAGGTTGGATAAATATGTCATAGATGTGGGGATGGCTGCCACTTGAAATATTTTTGGCCAGTATTCAATGTATTTCCATGAGAACATATAACTGTGATAAATGTTAATATATGGTGATTTAACATATCTGAGACATATAACATCACACTGAAAGAAATTATGTGAGATGTATCTGGAATTGAACCTTTGATGCTGTGGGCAAAAATAATCTTTAGTCAAGTGATTTATGTCAACATTCCATATAGGAAGTTGTACTTTATTACATCCAGCAGTCTAAGAGCTGTTAGAGGAACTGTTCATAGGTAGGTACTAGGCTATCGGCCCTAGGGCCTATCAAGCCTAGCCATAACGATTTCTTGGCTATTGCTTACCACAAATATTTACTTTCCTGGAACCCTGTTTCAAAGATTACTGTTTCAAAGTAGTGCCTGCACTCTGCTTTAACTCTGTGATTTTCTAGAGCAGTGAGTTTAAACATTACTGCACGGAGAGAAGTTGGACTAGTGTGGTTGATGGCAAAAACTCACTAGGCTTTGTCATTAGAAGTGAACAGCTATTCACTACCACTTGGTATTGGTGCTCGATGCCAAACTGTGCAAATGCAAATGACAAAAAGTGAAGGCTTTTTATGGCCATTTCTGATCATGTATGTTGTGTGTGATTCTATATTTTGACCAGATTAAAGATGGGAAAATTGAGTTGATAGGAAATTGGTAAAATGGGGAGGCAAGCAGAGGGAAAACAAAGGGGAAGCAATGCAGACATTTACAGGAAGAGATTGGAAAAGAACCGTAGATATCTATTTCTTCACCACAGTAATCTGCAAATGGACTGTCAACATAAAACAGATGGGTTACAACAATGCAATGATGTAGCCAATTAGACCAAATCAAGTGTGTCGAGAAGACATATATGCTAAGTGAAGAACGATGTGTGGGACAAATATTTTTTTTGTTTTTTTTTTTTGTGGGACAAGTGCCTTTTTATTTTTGGTTTCAAAAAGAGAGGAATGTTGGGAAAGGGACCTACAAATGTGAGGGTCAGATAGGGTAGGTAAGGAAACGGGTGCAATCAAACAGGACATATAAGAAAGAAAAAGGGATGGTGATGGACACAAAAATTTTGGGGGACACCATGATTTGGGATAGGTCGGGGACATCAGAGGCACATGCCAGCCAAGCATGGGAACAGTGAAAATCTAGTCCTCACCCTCAGAGCAGTCAGTCATGACCCTTTCCTCAGTTACTTGTCAGACTGCTTGACATTGTAGTCTTTTTTCAATTTTTAGCAACAATTTCTCCACTTGGCTGATGCAAAAACCAAGGCCTTCTCTATTATGTCTCGTACCATTCTGGCAGCTCCTGGTGGGTGATATAATCATCACCTCCACCAGTACTCCTAGGGGGTACCACTGCACCAGCAATCAGAGCACTGCTACTGAATGAGGATAAACTGGGCAGTACGGGGAGTGTGGAGGCAGTACTGCCAGGTTGCTTCCCAGCTATGCTGGGCGTTGGTGCGGCAGCCAGTGGAGGGTTGGCAGGCTGATATGCAGCAGTTGGCCCACCTCCCTGTGCTGAAATGCATTTGTTTTATTGGCGGAAAGGTATGACATCAGAATGGTGTGATTCCAGGTACCCCCCCCCCCAAAAAAAAAAAAAAAAAAAAGAGAGAGATAATGGGTGGGGTGAGAAAAAATAAAAAGAGATGAAGAGAACAATCATATGTCACATTTATTCTTTATTACAATAAATAACCATTTATTATTATTATTATAGCCATAAAGCTTTCAAACTTCCAAAAATGATTGTGAATTGTTACAAGTAATCCTTGGACTAAACATATATTCCATAGATGCTTTCAGAAATATCACAGAGTATGTCAACAACATGGCATTAAAACCAGTATTGCTGCATTTCAGCTGTAAAAATAATACTTACTGAATGTGAACCTACAGTATAGCTTAGTTGTGGGTATTAAACATACATAACCTGAATGCACTACTACACTTGCCTAATGCAATCACCACCAGCTACAGGAAAAAGCATGCATGCTTGCTGTTACTGTTAACATATGCATGCTGAAGTTGCTACTGATCTATGGAGTCACACTAATTACTGCAATTAGGGTCAGTTGCACTGCAGACATACCCCTTGCCTCTCTGAGTCATGCCAGTCTCTCAGCATGTGCCTCCTTGTTCACTATAATTTCCTCTAAAGCTGTAAAATAGATAATGAGAGACAATGAGAGAAGAAGAGACATGAAAGCATTACACATACCAGTTTTTGCTATGTATATCATTCCATTTAATTTCAGGTTGCTTAATCTGTGTACTTACACAACTGGGGAGTTTTAGTTCAAAACTCATCCAGCCAATGGTAAGTTGTGCCTGCTTGCACCTGTTAATGTCAATGTAGTGGTGCCTGCACTGGTCCCCACTGTGTGGTATGCCAGTTGTATAAGAGACAGCCCTGGCTAGGCTGTTCCAAGACTCAGTCTTTTACTGAAACCCAGTATATTCCCCCCCTGCAGAAGCCACCAGCTATAGTGCTTCTCAAGGAGTTTGACAAAGATTTTGGACTCCTCCACACTCCTCTGTGCCCTGCATCATTCCTAGCAGCTGCCATGTTGCTGAGGTCCTCCAACTACAGCAGCAATGGTTGCCTACCAAATTGTGATCTCACATTTTATGACCAATGAGCAAACATGCACAACCATGCCAAAAGCATTTCTGAGATGTTAAATAAAGAGAAACAAAGAAAAAGGTTGTTTATGAAACAACAATGATGGTGAGAAACGTGGCAGTGATTTTTGGCATGTGGGATGCTATACCTGGTCACACTTTGTCTAATGGTCAACACTGAAATGCTCAATGGCTTGTTTTTTAAGCTTTCACTTTGGAGGGATCAATGGCATGACTTGGCACATATTTTGTTGGGACTTACACATTGTTAAATGTGATCTGTACAAGGTGGTATTCAAACCTGTGTAAAATAGAATGCATAAGCTTCCAGACACATGAGGATTCCTCATTGCCATGGAAGACGTGTCAACCATGATCATTAAAGGTATACAGCTTAAAGAGTGGCTAGTGCTACCTTAATTTAGGCCTGCATATATGTGACATCAAAAGGTCCTGGCTCATACATTCATGGCTGTGATGCAAGACTAATGTCTGGTAGTATGTTGGAAATAGATAGACTTGCGTGACTTTAGTAATAGAGTTTGTAGTTATGGTACAAACTTCATAATACATTCTGTTTTGCAGTTATAATTGGGTTATTGGAATGGATCTAGATGATTATCAGTAAACTATTGTGTCCATCAGAGTTAAGCAACTGCATTTTTATTACATAATTATCACTGTTATGCTAAACCAGTTACACACATAATCAACTAAGGTTCATATGTCAGTCATTAATGAGCTATGATACCTCAAAAGTATGTGTATTTCAGCAGTAGTGATACCTTTCTGTCAATCTACCTACTCTACATAGCTATTGGTGTGTAACATTACCTTTATAATCAAAGGTTTGGGAAGAATGAAGTAGAGTCTGCTGGATTTTAACGCTGGCTCACCTGTGTTCTGACCATGAACTCACTACATTTACACCTGGTGTCAGAGGGAAAGCTAGGCAACATGTGTATTTTCCACACTCACTACTGTCCAGAGTGCTCACAGCCATGCATCACCACTCAGCCTGTTTGTGTGGAGGAAGATACACCAAATCAAATGTTTCACTTTTTTCTTTATGTAGTGAAACGTGTTTGGGCACAGATAGGCAACACACACATGGAAAAGGCAATAGTGAACACTTGTTAGTTGTGTAAGCACTCATTGTGAACCCTCACTTACATAACTGCTTTACCTCTGTTCTATTATATTAAGTTCATATTTAGTTGAATGAGTGGTCAAACAATGTTTATGAATATGTTTGCAAAACTGCAGCTCAGCCTTCTCTTTGTATTCTGGGAAGCCTTTCCTTATCTCTGCTTTACAATCAGACTTTCAATCTCTAGTGCATATCCTCTTATTTTTCTTTCAAGGTGTGATACAAATACATGATAGTAAACAATACTTTTCAGCAAAGGCAGGAAACTGTACTATTATGACAAAGAAATATTCATGTGGGCATTTTGTTTTGTTTAAAAACTCATTGCAGTTGTGTATCCTCACTGACACACCTACTTCAGGGACGGGTGTGTGTGAATGACTGCATTTTGCTTCAGTCATAGTATTCATTCATAGTTGCAATCCATTAGCCCTTAACAATGGTGTAGAGGCTGCACTGTTTACATCTGCTACATGAAGTCAGAAGTTTGGTATTCAGCAATTCTTATGAGTTCACACCTCATTTGCATCTTCAGAGTACTCAGAGGGCTGAATCTACACTAAAAGGTAACATTGTACCTAGGCAACTTGAACGTGAGGAAACTGTTTTCAGCCATGCTTATTGCTCCAATTGTGAGAATGTAGGGGTAAGTAGACTTTGGGCTGCTTTTTCTATAGTAAGTATTTTAGTTGAATGGAGCAGGTTATTTGGTAAACTGCATGAGTATATATTAAAGATGTCAGTCATATCACATATTGATGTCATTGCTGCATAACTCACACACATTCTACTTAGACACATTTACAAGTACCAGTTATGGAGGTACCTGCCATTCATTCATGTTCTTACACATTTATTTTTTCTATTACAGTTTCCACACTTACATTGACAGTCCTCCAGTTACACCTATTGTCATTCAGGACTGACTCTGTCTGTTGCTAGCGGAACACAGCCATTACATGGGAAAGTAAAAGTTAGGGCAAATTGTGTCTGATTACTTCTACCTATACCCACAGCAAATGGGGGTTCCCCCTGTGACTCCTCACCTGCATATGTATTTGGTGACCCTGCCAGTGGTGGTAGAATCCATGATCCTACTCCCTGGTATTCCTGGAGCACCTGTTTTTACAGGATGATATTGTATAGGATAGCACAGACTGTAATAATTTTGGCACAAGTATTAGTATCATACTGCAGCCCCCAACTCCCACCCCAGTGTTTCTAGGCATCAAAACCATGACTTCAGCAGCCCAAACACCTACTCTCTTGTGTTTCTTGTTTGAGTGTGTGCCTCATTATTGCATTCCTCCATGGTTGTGTGTGCATTTCCGATGGGAGTCATTAGCCACTATTCAAATGCATACCCTGTATCCCCCAGTAAATGACCTTGTGGACATCACCTCTGGAAAACATCTGATAGATCTGTGAGGTGTGACAGATATGGGGGTTTTGGTAAATGCCAGATTTGCCAGTGCACACATTTGGGATGATCCCCCTAGCATTACGCATGACCTGGCAGTTAAAGGAGTGGAATCCTTTTCTGTTTATGTAGAACTCCTTCATAGTTGTAGCTCTGTCCTCAGGAGAATGATGGAAATATATAGAGCCACCTGCATGTTGTAGCATAGCATTACGGAACTGACACAGAATCCTGGATGCTGATGCCTGCGACACCGCCAGAATGTCCCCCTGTGGGTCTCTGAAAGGTTCCAGGAGCTAAAATTCTAAGTGCTGCACATGCCTTGGTCTCCACTGGCATTGGTTTCCCTTGGTTTGCCCTTGATCTCAGGTGAGGAAGACAGAGGTTGCAGAGTTCCTGGTGTGTGTCTCTATCCACTCTGTAGTGGTCTACTATTTCTACTTGCAGATCATGAAAAGTTAAATGAGGTCTAAATATTCTTCTCTTCCTTGTGAAGGTCAGGAAGCAGCAGCAGCAACAGCATGGAGTTGAGTCAGTTGCACATGGACATGCACATGAACAAGAGTGGCAGCAGCCCCTAACAGTGTTTCTTTCCTGTATAGTTTCTGTGGCTGTATTCCAAAAGGTTTTGGAGTACAGGACAGATGGCTGCACGCGACGTGCATGATTCCTCTATAACTTGCTGAATAGCTCTGATATCTTAGATCAGTTGATTAGCATATAATTCAGCTGATTCTGCACTAATTAGCATGCCACGATGTTTACCTGGTTTGCATGACTCTACACTTCATGTAGAGCCATTTACTGAATGCAGATCAGTAAGCTATTGTGTGCACATCACGCCATCCCACAAACACTGCTTGACTGAACCATGTAGGATTTATTGAATTCAGCCCAATATCTAAATGTATATTGATAAAAATGCCACGAGCTTTAGAGAAAGCTGACACTAAGAATTTAAGACAGAACTAGACAAGTTAAATAAAATATAGGAAAATTGGATTGTGTTATGACCATTTTATTGCCACTTCAGGAAATATCTATGATTTAAATATGTCAATAGCAAATAAAATCCTGTGTAAAATGAAATAGATTTCACCCAACATCATGGATATATTGTTAATAAACAAGTTATGGAGGTGATTTTTTTCCCTACAGCTTAAGTTTATTTGCTGTATTCTGAGAAGACATTAGTACCTATCTAAATACAATTACAAAACCCACCCCCTTTATCAGAACACATTTGACTGAATTAATGAAATTCATTTATAGTATAATTTATAGTATGACAATGATATAGCTTTCCTAAGCTGGTGTCAAATAATAAAATAATAAATTATGAAATCAAGTCTTTGCCACTTTTTTGAGTAAAGATGACATCAGAAATAAGTCACAGGATATGGAAAGTATAACATGTCACATGGTTAAGGTGTGCATGGGGATTGATTCTGCACAAAATATATGTTTTGAGTAAAATAAAGTCTGTGTCTTGGAATCCCTTTTTCAGGCATTTACTGCAAAACCTTCACACTTTGTTAGAAACATTAATACACTTATTAAACTCAAGTTATAGGCACAGCACTTAAACAAATCAATTCCTATTAAAACTACTGTGACACTTCGGACATAATATTCTGAAGCATTCCATATAGTCAAGTAATTATTTTTTAAAAATAGAGCCAACAACTGATTTATTCCTTTGCTTCCTTCTAAATCTTATGTCTGGTTATAAAAACAGACAGGAAGAAGATAAGAGGCCATCCATCAAAGAGGTGCATGGATTGTGTTAGAAAAGATCTGCAACAGTCAGGCATGAGTGTCAAAGTAGATGGAAGAGTGGCACTGAATTGAGAGAGATGGTGACAGTCAACACAATGCACTGACACCATGTAGAAAAAGGGGAAAAGAGGTTTGATGATGATGAGTTTATAACATGGTATGTATCATTTTCTAGAATGAAATAAGGTGTTGCAGCTGTTAGTAGATTACAAAGCCAGCCATTCCTCAACTCTGTAGGTTCATAGATTTTTTTCCCAAGGTTATGGCCAAAGAGAGACCATTGAGAAGCTCAGCCACATCATCCAGTACTGTTGGAGAATTATAATGTTCACCCACTTTCTCCATATTTCCCGTGGTGAAAAGATTTGATCACCCATCTGGTTATCAACACTGTTTTTTCAAGGTTGCTGGTAAGTCCTCTGATGATAGGTAAAGGCAGCCTGTTCCATAAATGGGATATACATCATTGAGAAAGTCCTCTAATGATAGGTAAGAGCAACCTATTCCATAAATGGGGTATACATCATGACATTTGCTGGTGGTGTTGGTGTGGCAGTATAGGTTTAGGTCATTAGAATGGATGTTTGCCTTGCCATTTGTTCTGTTTAAGTGATGATGTTCAAAAGAATGCTACATTGTTCATAGAATGTCAGGCTAAGTAAAGATCACCCCTCAGGGGTCTGTATGACACTAAATAGATTGATCTTTTTGGCAAGAAATATTTGAGGTCTCTCAAGATAGTTTAGGTGCTCTGGTCAGACAAATTGAACTACAGGAAGCATGATAAATAAACCTCATAATTTCATATGATCAGAATTCTGTCAAAGAAAGAAAAGGAAAAAGTAGACATGCAAACTATAAGCTGTCTGAATCTTTGTATAGCATGTAGGGTCACCGTGTTTTTTCATCTAAATTAAGTTTTGCAGCAGTAATTCACACTGTGGTTGAACATTGTTTCATTGGTGTTCAAACATTGTATTCAACAAAATGTACTGGTTAGCAGTTCATTATGTAATATAATATGTGTTATTCCCTTAAACTGCTAACTTGCCTTGTTGGAGATTTAGGCTTAGGATCAGAGAGTGGGATGAGAATTGAGGTTTAGGAAGCAGACAGTGAGTCTTAGGGTAAGGAAGTGGGATGGGTGCCTTAAGTTAGAAAGCCATTACAGAGTTTAGGTTTAGGAACTGGGAGAGTAGAGTTAAAATTAGGAATTTGGCTTTAGAGAGTGGGAATGGAATCCTAAATTGAAGAGTTTAGGTTTAGGGATTAGGACTGAATCAGGGTTAGGTAATGACTGGGTAATTTGGAATTAGGGAGCAGATAGTAGTCTTAGAGTTAGGGAGTAGATGGTGATTTTAGGTTTAGGGAGATGGAGGGGAGTCATAGGGTTTGGGAGCAATCAGGGAAGTTTGCTTTAGAAAGCAGAAGGGGAGTTTTCTAGTGAGACTTATGGTGATGCAATAGCTAAGTTGGTTAGTCAGATTTAGTTGTGAGTGGCTATATAGTTTAGAGGGATAAGGTTTATTGGATGTAGAGCACTTGGCATTTTAGGTTGCTCAATGGGATTTAGGTGTTGTCTTTTGGCTGTGATTTGGTGAAATGCCCATCAAATTAAGGGATTTCATTTTAATGACATAAGCACACACACACACATATATAATATATAGACAGATATATTTGTTTATCTGGGTGCTTAAATTTTGATCAACAGTACATATCATTGATCCTAAATTGTAAAGAATACTATTCATTGGCTGCAAAAAACATGAATCCACTAAGGATCAAAAAACAAATAAGGCCCCCCTACATCCCCTGTTAGTAATATATTCTAAATCCAAGCTCACATTACAGTGTACAAAGGGCATACTCCCTAATCTTCACTGTATCATGATCTCTAACATAAAAAGTCATCACTTTTGAACAGCTGATTTTTTATCTGTTGTGCTGGTGCCCTCCCCCATCAATGAAAACACTCAGTGAACAAAACACTATGCTTATATATATATATATATACACACACACACACACACACACACACACACACACACACACACACACACACACACACACACATATGCATATTTTATATATATATATATATTTAATATTTATGGTTTATCTATATATTGAATATGTATGCATGTGTGTTTATGTACACACACACACAAATATTTTTTTTTCAAATTTGCAATTTAAGCAGAACAAGTAAAATCAGTTAACCAGGTCCCTTCATGAATGCTTGTGTATTACTACATTCACAAACATATGCGATAGCTACAACTGATGTATTTATTTGTTTTGTCAAGATAACAATATTATTTTTAAATGAAAAATGCAAGACAAGGTAAAACACATATTTATAAATAAAATGTGTTTGCCTAAAGCTGATACGGTCTTTTCCTGAACTGTACAACTGTGTAGATTGGTCATCACTGTAGCCTTATTTGCACTTTAATACTGACATAATAATCAGTCAGCTATTTTCACCATAGGAGAATGTATAAACTAGTTGCTTTGTAGGTTTAGTAGCTTAAATTCAATATACAGATAATGCATAAATGTTAGCCAATAAATATATCACAGCAGTTTCAGCTGCTTTCTCTACTCATAAAAATTAATGCTCTATGAGTAATGTAGAGAGAAAAGAAACACTCATTCAAAACCTACAGAAAAGAAAGAAAACAAATACTGGCTGAAATAGTACAACATGAAATAATATAAATTATAGTGGGGTAGAGCATAAAACTGCTCAGCTTTGAGCATTTACTTTAATATTCAAGGTGAAAAATCTACACATTTATATTGCTTTCCTACTTGATTCAACATTAACAAGGATCCTTTAACAATTACCAGTTATCAGTGTCCTCTAGATAGTATGTGGCCCTTTATAACCCTTTTACTGTTATGAAGCATTAAGAATTTAAATGCATGGACAGAGGAATTTGTCTCAATTTCATATTTCTGCAAAATGGTAATTTTGCACTTAAAATGCACAAGATGAATGTTCAGAAATATAGGCTGATAGCCTAAATTATATTTGGTCATAATTTATGTAGTACAGTCCCAAAGAGATACAAAAAGCAGAGCATAATTTATCTGTTGGAATCTGAGATGACTTTACTAAAACTCCCATTTATTCTATCCCCTACAGCTTTAACCAGTCTTTATCCTCATGGCATATTCTCTTTAAGCATTTTATGTTGCTATTTGATAAAATATTGGAGCCCATAACTTTTTAAATCATAAGAAGCAAAGTTTGTCATAAAAAAGGAAATGTCAGCCTGTTTGAAAAGTGGAATTTTTTACATGTAAAATATGAGATAAATTAACTGATGGTTCTTACTATAATTATATATAATTAGGAAGCAGATACATGAAACAAATATAACATAATTTTCTGACTTTGCATATGTATATTGATAGATAGATATTACCTTGAAAATGAATGTAGATTTTGTGTAACCTACAACAGACTGAACAAGTACCTTAGGGTGAATGCAGCTTTCTGACAAGACTTGCATTTGATAGAATTTGATAGAAAAGCTGTCAGTACTGCTTTCATTTGATTTTATCCCTTCATTAGCTGCTATTAATGAGGAAACCAGCTAAACCAGTGACTGTTTTATTTTTGTATACATTTTTTCATTTTTATATCCTTCCAGTGTCACCCACCTGAGCATTTTTAGACCCCAGCTTATTCCATTCCCCTCCCAAAGTCCTTGAGTGTGTCCACAGCTCTTAACTGGACAATTCTGGACATATTCAGTCAATGGCCAGGCTTCCCATCTTCTTGAGACAGGGCAAAATTTTGCCAAAGCTAACTCCTGGGGGGCAGAAAATAAGGACACATATGAAAAGAAGTGGATGTTTGCTAAATGCCATAGCTCATTACATCCCATGAAGATCCCTAACAGGTGGAGTGATGCGCATTAACATCAGTACACATGACACGTATATTAGCATGGCATGTATTAAACACCTGTCTTAAGATTAAGACTTGTGATGTTTCCATCCTTTATCTGTGGTCATGCTGACAGTAATAGACCCTACATCCTCCACTCTCTTGGGATAGGAGAGCTGGCTAACAGCTCCTTCATCCTTTATCCTTGGCTGAACCTTTTAGTTGCACTGGATACATTTCTGAACCTGTTCTGCTAGTGGCACAGACAGATGTCTTGTCTCAGCAACAATGAACTAGGACCTGAGTCACATATGTGTAATGTTGTTTTTGTCTGACAGTGAACTGCATCCCAGTACTGTTTATAATTAAGGTATCGTATGCCAGATATATACATATATATATATATATATATATATATATATATATATATATATATATATACATATATATATATATATATATATATATATATATATATATGTATATATATATATATATATAGATATATATATAGATATGCATGCATATGTGTGTATATCTATCTATCTATATTTATTGCTCTCTGCCCGTCTCTCACTCTCTCTCTCTCTCTCTCTCTCTCTCTCTCTCTCTCTCTCTCTATATATATATATATATATATATATATATATATGTGTATATACGTATAACAGAAGCTTTCTACCCACATAGTTACAAGTCATAATTGTATTATTCGGTATCATATTGAACTGATTCCATAAGTGAAAAAATTTTAATTTGTAGATTGTGTTTTCAAGGCTAACTACATTTCCACTTTATAAAGAGCTCACCTGTGCTGGATAGCTCACATCAATATTAGTGAAACATGTCCAGGAAGGGCATGATGTTCCAGACACCACATTAATTAACAAGCTAAAGTTGAAAACTGTCATCTAAAATGATACAACCTCAAAATTGGATAATAGAGAAATAAAATATTTCTGGTGTACCCTTTATTTGCCTTCTAAATCTGACAGATGATATTGACAGCTGTCAAACTGCCATTGACTGATGGTAGAGCTCATGCAGGAAAATGATTTAATTGATAAGTGGGCAAGCTAATTTCTTCAATCTTTACAAGAACTTTTTAATACCACAATGATTAAGAAATGCAGTTGCTTCAGGAGTACCTGATAGCCAGATTCGATGTGAACCTATCTTTGTCACATGCCTTTGTTTAATTGAATACAATTCAACTTAAATTGTAGAATGTATTATTTTCTATACTGGCTTGTGTTGCCTGGAATTATACACTAGCATACATTCATTACCTTATTCTGCTTATGCAGTTGCATATAACCATTTGCAATCATATGCTACAGACCAGATGAAATTTGTTTAGTTTAAGCCCAAGCATATTTAAAAGGGTCCGCATCTAAATAACATGCTAGCTATTGTCAGTAAGTCTTAACTGTATGAATATGAACTTGACCATGTGCAGTGTGTATTACTTTAAGCTATGGGAATACACATTGCTATACCTGTTTCCACATTAGACTCTGTATAAGTTAATATCCTCATAGGGTGACTCCCTTCTTGATAAAGTTAATATATATATTGTACATGCACCATAAAAAATGAAAAATGTTACATTGCTACTGTGCCCTATTCTGCTGTTTGTTGTCTTCCTTATACTTGTAACAATGTTCACTTTCTTAAGTATGTTATTCATCATTATTAACATCAACCCACTTCTTCCCATTTTCTACATGGGTCTTATCAACTGTCACTATCATAGCATAATGATGCTATCAGCCCAAAGGACATTTTTAAACCTAGTCACACTTCACAATAAAATGTGATAGGTATTGGTTCCCAAGGGTTTTGTGGGGGTATATATACTTGGTCATGGGTGGCAGAGAATTTACGAAATTCCCTTCTCTAACAGAGACATGGGTGCCAGCCCAGAGGTATATTTACAGTTCCCCATCCACTTATTTAAGTTTTGCTTGAATAAATGCAGGAATGAACTTTTTTTAATATGGATGGGAAACCTGTTCCAGAAAATGTGAGGCTCTGAGACACATACTGGCCCCTCTAGTATGTCCTGCTTATGTCCCTGAATTGGTTATTCCTGATATTATTTGTTTTACATATGTGCAACAGGTCCAATAGGACTAGATCAAAAGATGCTTTGTAGGCTAGGCATAGGTCACCTCACAGCAGCCTGTAGGAGATCAAATTTAAGCACAAGAGAGGTCAGCATTGGACTTTCTTTCCACATCATATATTCCTTTTGTGAGGAATATCTGAGGAAGATCCAGTTGTTGCATATTTCTGACCAAGTAAATATTGAAGGGGGCATGAATTCAGTGATTAGTCTTATGAAAGCACAGATCTAGATGCTATATCCTTGTTTATAAGTTGTGCAACATAGCATGATTTTATCACTTTAGTAGACACATGATGGTCAAATGACAAATCACTGTCTACATGTGTTCCCAAATCCCTGATTACAGATACTACTCTTAGGGGTGTATTGTAAAATGTAGCAGTTTGCCAGGGTGGCTATCTTTACAAAAGATATACTGATGGACTTTATAGCATTGAGTTTTAGACCATGACTCTGGCACAAGTTATCAGCTTGTGTCTGGCTTTCTTGGAGGATATTTGTCTATTGGTGGGATTCAGTGGCTAGTTTCAGTTTGCAATTCTCTTCAGACTTGGTCAGGCAGAGGATCTTAATGTTAGCATTGGCCTCAGAGAATTACATGTCAAGCAGATGTAGCCCCAGCAATGAGCCCTGAGGCACCCCACTAGTAAATAGCCTTTTTATAGATGCTAGACCAGGGGTGTATTTACAGTTACCCATCCACGTATCCAAGTTTTGCTTGAATGATTTCAAGACTGAACTATTCTTAACATGGATAGGAGACCTGTTCCAGACATCTTTTCTGCAATGCCTGAGTGGGGTATTGTGTCAAATACCTTGACCAAGTCAAGGTAGGTAATTTGCATAATTTTGCCATGTCCATTGTTATGGTGGACCTTCTGAAAGACGTCCACCAGGCTGAGTAGGCAAGACCTGCACCCTGACAAATCTGAACTGATTTGGGCCCAATATTTGTAGGTTACCTATGTCATCATTTATGATTTCTATGATTATTATCTCCATAGCTTTATATATCAGGCTAGTCAGGCTTATAAGGTGATAATTCCCTGAGTCCTTGGATGACCACCTTTGTGCAGTGTAATAATTGTTGTAGTTCTCTTGTGCAGTGTAATAATTGTTGTAGTTCTCCATTCATTTGGCATGAAGCCTGCTTGGAGGCTGTGGTTAAACAGTAATTCTAGTGACCCCAATAGTTTATGTTTCATGCTATTAAGGAGGTATCCCTAGAAGTTTATTGGGACACACTGAAGCAGTGTTCTTGTCCTTGGACATCATCTTGCGTATATGATCTCTATTAATAGTTGGAAGAGTTAAGGATGTGGGTATTTCCTGAGGGGTATCTGATTGGGGAGTTGAGATTGAAGCTAAATTTGTTGGCCAGGGGGTTTGCTATAATTTCTGGCTCCATATAGGTAGCTCAATTTACAATTAATTTGGTACATTGCTGTATATTGCCTTTGAGGTTATGTACATAGCTGAAGAAATCTTTGTGATTGTCCTAGGCCTGGGAGGCCGATTCTACCTCAGATTTTGCTTTGGTAGACTAGACTAGCCTCCTGAGTTACTTGTGTAGGTTGATGAGGGATTTGTTTACCTTGCTAGTGGTATTGCACCTTCTAATTTTTGACATGAATTTCTTCCTTTTGTTTTACAAACTATTGATGATGGGATTTCACAAGGGTGGCTTATTTTTTGAGTTGATCCTTTGCTTAATCTGGGTAGGTAGAGTTCTCTCTCTCTGAAACTGTTACTATAATTATATAAGGTTTCTGTCAATGATTCTGCAAAGGCAGTGGTGTTCTCAGGCTTTAGGGGTTGAAAAGTAGCCATGGTGTCACTTAGTAGTAGGAAGTTTGCCCTAGGATAACTCCTAAAAGTTCATGGTTAGCCAGTGATCCTGGTTTTACCTTTACATCAATGAAGACAGCTTTATGGTCTGGCCTGACCAGCAAGGACATTATACTAGAGAGGCTACAATGTTCTTCCATGTTTGTAAAGACCAGGTCAGTGATGTTTGCACCCTTCGTTGGTGTCCAGGCAAACTAGTCCAAGATGTTTGCATTTACATAGTCCAGGAATGTCCGAGCTTGCATGATAGGGAGTTGTATGTTTTAGCCAGTATTCAAAATCCCATTGGAGACAGGTGCAGTCCATCCTTGGCAAAGCAGTGTGGCCTGTAAAATGTATCCCACCAGGCTGACAAATATTGTACCCATCTCAAATGACATTATAGTCTAAGATAATTGTTAAAGTCAGTTATTTTCTGTTCATATTCTTGCATCATTCTTGGAGAAGGTAGACTGCTGCTCAGTGCAAGGTCGTACCAGCCTGGGACACATATTTTAGGGGATCCGTCATGTCTGTCTTCATGTAGCCCAGGGAGATATGTATCAGGTTGTCTAGAGCCACATAGACTATCACTAAGCTATATTAGTACTTGTGGTTCAATTACCTAAGTACGTGCTTGATCTGATGGATCTTGGACACTGACAAACAGCTAACCATGACTGTCTCCTTACTTTGCCTGGTAAATGGGACATGCGTGCATCTCACAAAGGAGTCTCCTATAATTAACTTTATCCCTAATTAACTCCTTCCATAGTCTAATTTTACCTGTCCTGTAACTCATCACCCCCCTTTTTTAATATTCCTTCACCCTCAACTATACTTGTCTTCCATTTCTCAATTCTAGCTCCCTCACCACTGTATCTCTTGTAAGACATATTACTTTCTGTTGAAAACAGTAACAAAGTGACTGTCTCTATACTTTATTAAATTTGAAATGCAGTTCCCATTTTTTTGAAATGATGTTGTAAGACTGTCTCATTTTATTGTCTTTTAAATGTTAGTGTTACTGTCTCTATTACTGTTGTTTGTACATTGGAGCATTTCTCTCAGTGCCTCCTCTGAAAATGGGTCCTGCACCCAGTCAGACTTTCTGCAGCTTTTGAATTAAGAAAACCCACATAAGCTGTACTGCCCCAGAACTGGCCTACTATAAAAGAAGAAGAGGGAACTAGCCTGTAAGAAGGATGAACAGTACTAAGTTAAAATGAATTTATGAAAACCAGCAGGTTCAGATGAGGTCATGGTAGATATGATCGAGATATTGGGTGAGTTCGGGGAGAAGTGTCTCCTGAGGGTACTGCTTGCTGTGTGAAGAAAAAGGCATATCCCAGATGACTGGAGAATAAGCATTATAGTGTCAGTGTACAAAAACAAAGGGGGCATTTACAATGTTGGATAGAATAGGGGTATAAAACTCCTGCCATACTGTATAAAGGTTCTGGAGAGAGTGAGATCGAAGATGAGCAGTACAGATTCAAATTAGAATGTAATATAAGGGACCTGGTGTTTACAGTGGGATGGATAGCTGAGATGAGTTAAGAGTCCAACTGGATATTCCTTATTTCCCTGCACACCATATATTTAGACCTCTTAAAGACGTTTGACACCATCCCCCACTCAGGCATTGTTGATAAACTCATCAGGCTAAATGTAAATCCCTATGTAGTTCATTGGATAAAAAATGGCTCACAAATATCACCCAGGAAATTAGGGTGGGTGGATATACCTCCTCCAAAAGAGCTTTCACGAGAGGTGTACCTCAGGGATTGGTCCTTCAGCTACTCCTCTTTGGCATCTACTTCTGGAAGATCAAAGTTAATGTTAAGTCCTTATGGCTGACCACATTTGCAGATGAACTTGGTGCCATCATAACGTTTAGATAACAGTCTTCAGTTAGGTTCTTGAACTTTTTGAAAAGTCAATCAGATTAAGTAGACAGGGGCTACTCTTGACTAAAACTGAACTGGCTTAGTTCAAGAGTTTGTAGGCTGCCTATATACTCATGACCCTTTCCATAGCCTCATAAATGAGGCTGATCAGGCTTATAGATTTAAGGTTGCCAGGGTCAGTTGATGCCCCACCTTTATGCAGGGTGATGACTGTTGCAGTCTTCCACTCATCTGCTACAAACCCTGATTTGAGGAGGTTATTGAAGACTCTCTGTACAGGGTTTGACAGGTCTTGTTTCAGGATGACCAGTAAGAATCCTGATATGTTACCCTGCCACACAGAAGCAGTGTCCTTGGCCTTGGATAGTGCTTTAAGGGCTTGTTCCTGGGAGATTGGAGGGGAAGGTGTGAATGAGATCTGGGAGGGTGGGAGAGGAAGTGCAGTTTGAGCTAAATTTATTTGTCAGTTGACTGGCCATATCCTCAAGATTAGAATATGTGATATAATTTAATATTTGCTGAGCACAGTTTAGAGCATTATCTCTGAGGTTTCTAACATAGTAAAATATTTTGTGATTATCTTTTGCCTGGGTGGCTATTTTATCTCATATCCATCTTTAGTCAATTTGATCAGGGACTGTAGCTCCCTGTTCAGTTTGACAAGTGTGGCTTTGCACTTGGAAAGTTGTATTTATTTTATGTACGTTGAGCTTTCCCTTTTATTGTAGAGCCTGCTTATATTTAGGTACAACCATATGGTTTTGTTTTTAAATTTGTCATTGTCGTTATTTTGGAAGGGAGCAGGTGCTTCTAATCAGTTATTTTCTTGCACATATAATTTGACAGTCATGGATCTTGTATTCTTAGAGTGGTCTTCCAGGTGAAAGGGGATGTTGAATTTTGTCAGATTGTCACTAAGTTTTAGTAGATTAGCATTAGCATATGGTGAATATGACTGATTTGTGGTCTGATTGATCTAGGAATGATATTATACATGGCAGGGAACAGAGTTGTCCTTTAGTGGTGAGAACTAAGATCAAGATTTTGCCTCCCCTAGTTGGGGTGCAGACTAGCTTGTCCAGCAAGCTGGTAATTATGAAGTGCAGAAATCTTTGGCATACATGTTTAGGGATGTATAGCCTTCCCAGTTGATGGAGGGGTAGTTTTAATCCCCTAGGAGAATGGCATTTGGCAGAATGCTTACAGAACTTAAAAAAAATGATTTTTTTGCAGAGGCAAGCCTCCCTGCACTCCCTGCACCCCCTGCTAATTATATATTCTAATTCCTAGATCACACAGTCCCTGCAGAAAAGGGTATATACCCCTTCCCAGTAATTTGTGATCTCTCACTCTTGCCAACCATTAGTTTAGTCAACCAAATTGTATTAACTAAACAGATGTTTACCAAAATACCTACTGACAGAGTTACGAAGACCAATATGTGCATGTGTGTATATATATATATATATATATATATATATATATATATATATATATATATGTGTATATGTTTGTGTGTGTGTCTGTGTGTGCATGTATTGTATAAAGTTTTGACTTTTCAAATTTTTAATTTGTTAAAAAAGGTTGTTATAAAATATTTGAATGTTATCGTTTATAATTTTGATATATGATTGTTAAAAAATGGAGACATGGTTACAGATGAGGTAAACTCTTTGACAAGTATCTAAAAAAAGAAAAGGTGTGAGGATTAATCAGTCAGTATGACTGAAATGAAGTCAAAATACTGTCCACTTGCTGTTTATTATTCTTTCCGGCTTCAGGTAACTTCAAGCATGATAGAGCCAACAGTGCTCTTTCTTAGCTTACATTTGCACGTGTTACAGCTAAACACAAGGATAGTGGGTGGTTATGTAATGTACTGTGCACACTGGTTCTTTAAGTGTTTTGAATAATCTGACTTTCCAAACCTTAAAATGGTTTATATAGAGAATGACCAAAAATGGAAAGTCCATTATTCCTATCTTCTACAGCATCCTCAACAAAATTCCCAGTTTTTATGGCAAAAAAGCATATGATGTGAATTATGCTTTTCTAATGACTTTTACTAATTTATACTACTCTGATGCTCAGCTTGATTAAACCTTCTTTACCTCCCAAGGTATTTTGTAAGACATATGAGATGAGCTGGGTGGTTAACTTTTCACCAGAAAATTAACATAAATGTTCACTTACTGACAATAATGTAAAACCGTTGTCCACGCTACAAAAAAATCATTTTAAAGGATGCTGAAGGTAATATGCAATTCTAAAAAAGAAACACTTAAGGCGTGAACTGCATTTTAATTCGGTCAATCCCAGGTAGTAAAATAATGAATTTAAAGTACTTGGCAATGTTTTCTGCAAAGAAACAACTAGTTGGAGAAACTATTCCATTAGCTTAGTGGGGCTAAAGTTGTGTACAGAATTAACTGTTTTGTACATTAAAGTTATAATATTTTTACATCTTGCTTACCTACTCATAGAAAACCTATTCAACCAGTAGACATTTATGTTTTGACTCAAATCATGAGATGAACTGACTCTCATTTAACTCCAGTTCTCATTCTTTTAAGATGTTGAGGGAATGGCATAAGCCATTGTTTTGTGACCTTAGGCCTCAAGCTGTGTTATTGCTGATATGCCTGCTGCCCATCTATTTATTAAATGTCTTGTCCTTTGAATTTAGTACCTATTGGTCTGCACAGTGCTGGTTAGGGGAATGGCATATCCACAAAGAGAGTTATGTGCTGCTATTGCAAGTTGTAAAAGGTTCTGCCTGCAAAAAATATAACTGAAGGTCAAAAGGAAGAACTGCCCTTTAGGAACAGCAGTGTATAGAATGACCATAGGATAATAGGAAGTACAGATGATAGAAATGTAATATGTTTGCAAAAACCTGTATTGCAGATCATTTTGCGCTGCAGTTACTTATGCAGAGTATGTTAGCAGTCACTGGGGTCACTCAGGTGGAGCCATAAACATTGTCTATGTACCAGCTATCAATCCTTTATTGTGCTTTTGTAATACTTTATCATCAGCACAACCAAATGGCATTCTGTCTTTGGTGAGTTGGTAGATATGATGATGAAATTGACCTGGGCATCTATCAATTTTATGGCTAGAGGAAATATCATGGCTATCAACCTGTAGACTTTGCAAATAGGTACCATTGGCCCTTGAAAAGGAGGAGCATCCAGACACAAATCTGGATATCTAATTAGCATAAAATTTGAATATAAAAGAGCACATAAGTTTTCCTGCTTCCAGTAAGAATGTGAGATACTATTCCTAAACATGTGTTTAGAAAACGCAGTGGCAAAAATAATTGAAAAATATAAAACAGTTATCAATGAGACAGTATAAAGTGTGTGGACTTTAATGAACTGTACCGAAAAAATTCTGCCACACAAGGTCATTTGATTTTGCCTCTAAAAAGGGAGATTTAAGTTGCGCATCCTCTTTTTTTAAACTTTGGATGCCACTAGTTTGTTTTTCAAATAGTGGGATTTTCTGTGTAGTAGACAATTTCAAAAATGATGTGTGATCGGGAGTGTTCAGAAAATTCCTGAAGGCATAAACCAAGCTAGAAGATAGGGACATACCTCCAAAAATAAGGTTAACATGTGCAGGGGTAAATCAGGCTTGAAAATAGGGACAGTTGTGAGATCTGCAGAATGCTGTAGCTTCATCTTTAACAGGAATAAAAATTTGTGAAATCCATGTTTTAATTTAGAAATTAGAAATTGGTAATGCAAGTGAAAATTAATAGTTGTATATGCTGATATAATAATATAAAAAGAGGCCTGCTCTAACAAAAGAATTATAAAAATCTGTACTTTACTCCAAGCTTCCTCAAAGTTTTACAGGGTTCACATTTTCCATGACTGACTGCATCAGTAGGTCTATGTTCATTATTTGGAATGTCTCTTCTTTATCAATTATTTTGAAATAGCCATTTTACTTAGAATATTGGCATTTGGAAATTGTTCTCAGAATGAAAATTCCACACTTCATTTCAAAAAGAACCTTAGTAGCATATTTGGTCAATCATACACCTTAATGAAAAATATTAATCAACTAAAAATGATCACCTATGGTAATTGTGTAATTATTGTTATGACTATGTTATAGTTACAGAATCTTGGGCCTGCATCAGACTATAGTTGTGCAAATATATCACTGTCAGGTTGGAGAGTATCAGAGTTTATTAGGCTTACCTTGCACTAGAAAGAAGTTCATTTTAATATATGTGAAAGTCTAGCCAAAGTGATCACTATGTTACTCTATATAAGAATAGTAAAAGTTTTATTTTACTAGCCCACAAATCTCTACATCAACAATATCTACAATTCTTACATGACCTTTAACCTATTAGTTAAACTGTATCTTACTTTAACTACTAGCGCAATCACTCATCATGAGGATACTTTTCTGCAGTCAGTACTTAAACTTTCGTAACAACTAAAGCAACCTCCAACTTGAGGTGGCAATATTTTCAGTTCAGTAGACTTTTATCTACACTGCATCATCAGAAATTATATTGTTGATGTGTCATTACTGAACCAGAATTTAACATCCAGATGACTACCTTTAAAAGACATTTAGCACTATGCTGAAGCTTCCGTAGAGCAAACTACTTCATCACGTCAAAAGAACTGGTGGTTCAGATCTGAAACACCATTATTAATAACACAACCCAGCCTGTTCTCAGTATACATGGAGCAGTAGTATCACCAAAATACCCCCTAACCCATATATTCTGAAGGGTGCCAGCATCACTGATGAGGGTGTTTCTGGTTAAAAAGTCACCTAAGTGATTTCTACTATACAAAGAAGCACGCATTTTGTTTACAAAAAGGCTTTCACTTCTGGGAACTGAAAACAAGATTATCACAGCAACTCGCAATATAAAAAAGCATCAGTATCTGCAGAGATCACATGTGAATAGTCTCCTTTGTATATAATAGAAGACAATAAGCAAACTTTCTACATCAATGTCAGTAACACAGGAAATGGTTACTCTCCAACCGGTCCTGCCCATTTAGGTAAAATATTTAAGGATGATTCCAAGACTTTGATTTGACAATTTTGTCAAACTTTTAGCACGTTTTCATGATCAGTCTACTTAAAACTAGATATGTGTGTTCCACGTTTGAACATCAACAAGAATCTCCTTTTATAAAACTCTGCAAAAAAGGTTTTATATTTACTTTACAAAGTGAAAACTTCTCTGATGAGAACAAAATGAAGAAAAAAGGAAGAAATGTATAGGTGCTACAGATACTAGCTATATATTTTTCCCAGAACATGGACCTGCCTTACTCGTGGAATAAGTAACATAATCTCAGGGACAGTAGCAATTTGGGGATAGAAAGAGCTGAATAAAAACAATAGTGAATGATGCACGAGTAAGAAAAGAAAAAAGAAAACAATAAGAATACATCACAGGTAGATACTTTTCCATCAATGCTTCATAAAAACCAACATAATGTGCACTGACAATGCAGAATATGGGTAAGGACATGGTAGTCTAGATAAAATGGATATGGTCAGGAAGTCCCATACATCAGTGGTTAGGCCAGGTGTTTTCTCTCTGAAGTTTTGAGACTACGATGTGATTGCAGCATACATATGGAAGGTTTGTTGAAGATGATTTACCTGAATGACTGAAAAACAAAGCAATGACATAAAGATAAAGTAAAGTGATGGTGTCTGCCATTCATTAGTTTACTGTTGCAAGTAAAGACACAAAATGGCTGTCTGCTGGTGTAAAAAATGTGTTCCTTTCGAAGATACTGTCTTTGGTTTTATAACTCTAATTAGTAGCTAAAGTGAGAGAAAGAAAGGCAAAAATCTAAAAATATGTTTCAAAAACTGTGAAACAGTGGTGCAGTTGATACAGTTGTTTTCAAAAATTATCTCGTTTCTAGTTTTGGTTGTTAGCTGGATTGGTTCTGTATGGAGTGAAGTTGTGCTTGCATCTGTGGGATTTTCACAAAGTGGTCAGAATTCTTTCTGCAGCCCAAAAATGTGCAGTAGTTGAATTTGTGATCCACTAAATTTTCCCTTAATTGTGCATGTAGTGTATGTACATGTGTGTGTGTGTGTGTGTGTGTGTGTGTGTGTGTGTGTGTGTGTGTGTGTGTCCATGCTGCAATGGGTTATCATCCCATTCAGCATTAGTTCTCTGCCTTATGTCCACTGCTTTCTAGAATAGACTCCAGCTCCCACTTAACCTATACACAGGGTAAAACATTTACTGGAGAATAAAACAGTTCTATAAAAATTCATAGCAGGAGAAATGAGAATCTGACAAAAATTGGTTAAGAGCTGATATTCACAATAGCAAATATATTTATCATAAAAAAAGAAAGTTTAAGTAGTAATTGTTCATGAAGAATATAACCTGTATATCATTTAATAAAAATCTGCTTGCTTTTAAAAAATACCATTTCAACCAGCTTTAGCACTGACGAATATAACATAATTTCTATCATCATCATAGATGCTGAGAAATATTGTAATTCTTTGAGTCCAATATTTTCCTGTGGTATATTTTACAGGGTCTATATTAGAACACCAAACATTCAGAATGTCGAGTGTTCTAATAGCGAACCCTACTAATCGAAAATACCAAACATCGAACGTCCAGAACAGCGAATTTTTTTCTAGGGAAAAAATTTGCTGTTCCAAAACACATACACACAACACAAGCACACCAAACACACAGCAATCCACACACACATACTTAAAATCTTACACCTAACCCTACACTAAACTATACACACACCACTAACTATCCACTTACCTTAACCCAAACCCTAAACCTAAGGTCCGTCACTATTGCACACTCACCCACACCCTAACCCTAACTTACCTAACCTGCCCTAACCCTCATGTCCACACAATCGCACACATATCTAACCAACCTGCGCCCTAACCCTAACTCACCTAACCCACCCTAACCCTCATGTCCACACAATTGCACACATACCTAACCCGCACTCAATCACACACTTACCTGAACCCGACCTGTAACTTTCCAACAGAGCACTGAAAATACCGAAGCAACAGAAACAGACAACCAAATTCATTCCCTAGCAAAGAATTTGGTTTTCTGCTTCTTCAATATTTTCAGCGTTCGCTGAAAATGGGTCGATATTAGAACACTCGACATTTTAAATGTTCGGTGTTCTAATATTTTACATAGATAATTATCAAGCAATAAAATTAAATGCTATTAAGTATTTTTCATTGCTGAGCACCACTTCCTATTATTGGCTATAAAATAAGTGATAATCACAGTATAAAAAAGTTACAAGACACCCCCTCTATCCATCATAGTACATCCTTACACAGTACATCCCAAGGTCACAGTCAGTGTACCAGGTCAATGCAACAGAGCTATTCCTGTTTTATTTATGGTACTGGAAGAAAAGGCAATGCCACTATTATCACTTTTTCCTAGATTTTCTAATTAGACTCAAATATTGATTCAGACTAGTAATGTATCTGTTAAATGTATTTTGTTTCATCTAAATAAGCTTGTTGTGTAACTCAAGTCATCAAGTGGGTTGAGTCTGAAAGCCTGCTCTCCACGTTAAAAAGTTGTAGTATTAATAGACATTATAATGTGATTTACAGTGCAATGTACTTTTGTTTTTTGTTACTATACATTTTGCCTGCAAGGCTTACTTATGCAGTTGTACTCAACAAATGCTTAAACGTTTAAATGAATGCATTCACTACTCACTTTGTATATCATAGCTGTGGAAGGTTATTTAAGATTTCACATTACTTATTTGTGCCTTTCTTCTCTAATGTCTAGAGCAGTGATTGAGTGTGCATTTACACATTTAAATCCTTATCTAGAATTTCCATATCTGTGCTGTAACTCTAACTGCTTATTTCACTATACTTATCTGATGAATATTTGCCATGCCTTCAAAGAAAAGAGGCCATGACCAAGTTGGGCAAACTGGTAAGGAAAATGTGAATAGACAAACAAATAAATAACTTTCTTTTGAGGACTGGGAGCTTTGTCTTACTATGATACACTGCACCAGCTACTGAGACGAAATGCCATTTGGTCCCTGGAGGTCCTGGTTGACTTTACTGTTCCTGTTCAGGTTTCATAATAGTTCTTATTTTTTGCCATCACACAGGCTCTGAAGAAACAAGAAAAATAACCAGCTTTGCCCTCCTGAGCTCTATACTTGCACGGCTATAGTCCTCCTACATTATATTTCATCTGTATTCCCATCAGACCTAAGTAGCACACAAACATTATTTCTCAACTGTTTTTCCATCCAGAAAGGCCATGGTAAATGTTACAGCATTGCATGGGATATATGCTTTTCTTAAGAAATATTAAGTATGACACACTGAAATGTGTTTTCCTTCTGCACTTCATTCTATGAGCCTTCAGTTTCTCAGTTTTTAGCAATTCAGATCAACACTTCATCAGTAATTACCAAAACTGGACACCCACAACAGATTGAAATTATTTACCATTTTTTGAGGTGCAACCTGAAGTTGTATATGTGGCCAGGTGAACAAGAGGTCCAAACACCACCAATAAAAATATGCAGTAGAGGAAGATATTGTACATGTCATGCTGGGTAACTTTGTATCATACAAGTGCTGCTGTTGACTGATTGGGTGTCATTCTAAACAAAAGGTAATCCTTTCTTAACATGATGCATATTCTGGGTCAGTCCAGTGGCATAGAGGGACAAAGTCTTGACTATGGCCAAGGCAACCCTGTCTCATTTAGTGGCTTGGGTGACTGACTGAGCTGCATGCAGGGATGGACATTACCATCCTAGAAGGGAGTTCAGTGACATGGGTGTCTCCTGCGATGATACCTGGTGGAGACTGTAGACATTATATATTAAGAGAAGTGGTTCAATGAGGAGGTGAATAGTGTCCATGACTGAACTGCTATGTAGTCAGGTCAATATGCCCAAACATCCTCATTGCATGCCCTCACTTTAGATGTAATCATGGGCACTGAGAGTACTATAGGTAAGTCATATGAAAAACTCCTGGCTAATTGAATGAGAGCACTGTCCCCCCTCAGGACACATTTACTATCTGTACTGGCCTTCACAAAAATTTGTAATAGTCTGGGGATGAATAGGAGCAGATGGCAGACCTAGCGATGGATGGTTGATACTGGGACTTCTGTCTAGGTGAGGAAGTGCCCCCCTCCCCAAAAAAAAAGAAAAAAAAAAAGATGGTGTAGTCTAAAGCCATAAGAATCATTTCATACTAAATTGATGCTGGGAGATTATCTGACAAAATTAGTTCAGTTAGGGAGTTTCTGGTTAAACACTCACCTAAATGAGTTCTAGTATACAAAGAAGCATGCACTTCACATGATGGTAAATGCTCTATAGTTATGCATAGTACCTGTAAGCTTGTCTGATTTAAATGTGACCTGTGTCTTGTTGAAAGAATCTTGCCATGTTTCATTAACTAAGCTCTTTGCAGGCAGATCCAATTGCAACATCATGGAAGCCACAATTCTAATATGAAGTCCATGAATGGTCTAAACTGTCAGTCCCAGCCCTTCCCAAAAATAAATCACATATACACTAAGAGAAAAATCACCATTTCTTTAGAGGCCTGGGGAGTTTCTCTGTCCCTTTCATAAAGCATGCCACATAGGCATAACAGCAAAGCTCATGCCCCAGCATGCATTCATGAGCACTACCACACACACACACACATGGACTGGCCTACACATTTTATGTATCGATGATCTTCATGTCGTGATCTGAAGAAAGGAACTCTGATATTATATACTGTATTCATTGTAATGGCTGCCATTTAATTGAACATCATTTATGCGGAAAGGACTCATTTGAGGTCTTTTACCCCTGATAATGCCAGTTATGTATCTGTGGTTATGATCAGACATAAAAAACAGGCTATCTCTTAGCCAGCCAACTTGCTATTCAAGTTCAGACATTTAAAACAGCACATAGTGAAGTAATCATCGCAGTACACCAAACTGTGCAAGCAGTCTGTTGTGATATTCAAATCATACGTAACGGAGATCTGCATATTCTGCTACTTGTTTAATATCATTCTATGGCTAGCTTCTGACTAAATATCCACTTGTTTATTTATTTATCCATTGTTGACTGGGTTAGTCCCATTAGGCTAGTAGCTTATCTTCAGGGGAGATCTGAGGTGGTATTTATACTTCTATGGGAAATTTGGCCAGGGCATTGAGAAACTTCCCCTACTCTTCTTACGAGCAATCATATGGGGACCTAATTATGTGTGTCGCTTCCTGTCTTCCTTTCTGAGCATGAAGATGGCTTAGAGAAGCAGGAAGCATGGAGGAGAAGGATAGTGAGATTACCGGTAAAGAGAATGAATGTGCTGTTAATAGAACAGCTCTGAAAGCTAACATTTTAGAAAACAAGTTGGAGAATGGGAGAAAAGAGGAGGATGGTAGCGGAAAAGTAATTCAGGTGAGAAAAGGTGAAATATGAGCAGAGGATAGTACTATGGCAGATTTGGAGGAAATCTTTTAGCAAAATTTGTTTGCTACAGATATTTCAACATCAGAATGTGTTATTATAACCCTCTAATCAGGAAGGTTGCGGGATGTTTGTTTAAAAGAAGTAGTGGAAAAAGGTGAACCAGAGAGTCATAAGGCAGCATCCTAGAGACAGATAATGGAGAGAATTCAGGCAGATGATAATATGCAAAAAAAGAAGGAAAAGAAGAAATTGTATGCTCAGGTGAAAGAAGAGGAGGAAATCAAGCAGAAATCAAAAGAAAATTTCATGTGATGATAAGTAGTAAGGCTGAATGGAACTGGACAGGTATGAGGTATGGAACAGCATCATAGCATCACTGGGGATAAAACTCATAGAGGTAAGTGCCTTTATTTGTATTAATAAGGATGCATCCTGTGACATATTTTTTCAAAGAGGCTCAGTATATGGAGAAATGTCTTGAACAGTAAGATAAAAGGAAAGACACTAACCCGTGGAACTTATATGTAATTCAGGCTTCCAACAGAAAAGCCAAAAAGAAAATATTCGTTCAATTTAGTACTGAAGTTGAAAGAAGTGACTCAAAAGAATATTTAAAAACTATATGTAAAGATGTTTTGCATGTTACAAAGATGCATGATAATAGAGGTCTGTGGACAGGGAGTTGGGAATGTGGTGTAATACTGAAAATGCATGAAAAGAAAATTGCACATTTACCTAATAAAAAGAAAATCATTTTAGACACTGCAGAGGAAATGCAAAATGAACAAATCAATGAAACTGAGGTAAATATTGATGTGAGAGAAAATATAAATGTAGTAAATGATAAGGAAAGAGATAAAGAAGAGGTAACACATAATTCTAGAGATGAAGGAGATAGTAAGTGGATAAAAGTAAATGGCAAAAGAGTTTCTATAGATGAAAGGATAAAAGATAGAAAACAGAAGTTCAGAAAAGCACCTCAAGGAAGAAATAAAAAAGGAAAAGGATAAAAATTAAATCCATACATTAAAGTGAGAATCCTAGTCATCAATGTTAATAATATAAAGAATATTCATCATAGGCTAGTGTTATTAGAATGGTGCATGACGTTAGATATGGATATTATAGCATTTATTGATATTAGAATAACAATAAATGAAGAAAGAGAACATGTAAATAGATAATAGAAAGGTGAGTACTGTGGAATTTAGGCAGTGAAAAATGTTCTGATATAGTGATTTTATGCAAAGACTGGATAGACATTTTGGATTATACAACAGTACTTATTGGAAGAATAATAGTAATAGACATAAGGTATAAGAAGCAAATTTATGGTGATTGCATTTTATGCATATACATTACAGAAACAAAGAGAAGTTATGTTTAGAAAGATAATGGATTATGTGAGTTTAAATGTGCAAATAATTTTAATAGAGGACTTTAATTGTGATTTAAGACATAGAGAAAAAGAGGCAGCAAATGTTAAATAATTTTTGGTATGATTAAGTACAACAATATGCACTTCTGTCAAAATGAAAAATGAATGTATAAAAGAAGCAATTTAAAAACTGATATTGATTATTTTACAGTCTTAGACAGTTTGAGTATATTATGTCAAAGGTGGAAAATCACAGGGTTTTCTGATTATTGGGCTATAAGGATAGAAATACAAGAAAAGAGAAATCATATAAAGATAGGTAAAGGAGTCAAAAGAATTAATGAGTCAGAATTAAACGAAGAAGCAAAGGGCATTATAATTACGGAATGATCACATAAGTATGACAGAATTTTATAAAGTTTGGATGAGTTGGTGGAATAGTTTAAAAAAAAATTATAAAAAAGAAATACTGAGAGGGCAAAAATTAAAAAGATTACATGATTTTGATGCCAGCGATCAAATATTTGAAACTATAGCAAGCAATAGTGAAAAGTTAATAGAAAAAGAAAGTATGCTGTATAATATGAATCAAGAAAAAAATTAAACAAAGATTGTTTAAACAAAGTTACTTTTTACAAGGTAAGAAAGAAGAAATAGCACCATGCTTAATTAAAATGGTTAAAGAAGACCAAAGAGTGATAAGAAAATTAAAAATTGGAAGAGGTGATATAGTTACGGTACAAGAAGAAATTATGAAAACAATTGAATAATATATAATAGAGACACTTTTGATAAGTGATATATTAAAAGATAAATGGGGATCAAATATGTTTATTGAATAAGACAATAAAAAAGGGAGGAAAAGATTGCAATAATAGAATTATATAGAGTCAGCTATGGAATTAGATGGAACTGAAAACTTAATGTACAAAAACATGCAAAGGTAGCAGAAAGGATATTTTTTACAGTAATGAATGAATGGATTGAGGAAGGTATTAATGATGAAAAAATATGCTTAGGGGTAATGAACTTCATATGGAAAAAGGGAGAAAACAGTGGATATTAGAAACTGGAGACCTTTAGTACAGAATAATATAGACTACAAGATTTTCATGAAAATAATAGCAAAAAGAATAGCAAATAAAAGTAGCAGACAACTATCTGAACTGATTTTCAGAGTTAGAGGTAAAGGCAGTCAAGAATTATTAATTTTAATAAGATAATTGGTAGATGACATGATAAGTAGAACAATGGAATTGAAAATATTTATAGGAGATGTAAACAAAGCATTCGACAAAATTCAGCATAAGGCATTATGGAAAATCCTAGAAGAATATAAGATGAGTAATAAAATAATAAATGTTTTAAAAATCTGTGTACAGGGAAAATAAAGTAAGCTTGGTAGTCAATGGATGGATGACTACAACTTTAATGTTAAATAGCGGTATTAAACAGCGGTGTCCAACAAGTAGCATTCTATTCTCACTAGTTATGAATGCGGTAGTTATGGAAATGAGTTTGACATTAGAGAAAGTTAGATATCAGATACCAGAGGTGACTATGAGTCTAATACTGTTTTCATATGCAGATGATTTGGTCTTATAGTTAAAAATAAGGTATGGATGAATACAGTTATAGGAATAGTCAATAAGAACTGAAAATGTTACAACTGACTTTTTTATGTTCGTCTGGGGGTCAAGACTTAATCCTGTGAAAAGAGGTACACTTTACGTAGGTGAAAAAGAAGGGGGGTTGGGTTTGATAAACCCTATTGTATATGCTTTTTCTTTGAACATGTATAGAGTCTTAATAAATAGGAAAGATAAAGATAAGCTGTTAATGAAAATTATAGAAGAAAAGCACAAAGCAATTTGGAAAGATTAGAGTATTTTAAAAATAAGTAAAAATGTTATTGCATGAATATAAAATTATATCAAGAAAAAATATTGTTATGGAAAATTGATATAGTGAAGATAGAGGAAAACAGAAGAATTCTTCTTTCGGCTTTTTCCCGGTTAGGGGTCACCACAGCGGATCACCTGTTCACTCATGATTGGCAGTGGAGAACCTCTTGCTGTGAGGCGGCAATGCTAACCACTGCACCACCATGGCCGCCCTCCAGGAAAACAGAAGAATCTGGTATGAAAATATAATGGAAAATTTTACTGTTTACCCATGGAAACAAATAAGTGACTTAAAGATCAAAGCAGTGAAAACAAGAATGAATAGATTTAAAAAGTATGTTGAATGTATGGATTTTTGTGGGGGTTATCAATATGTAAATTGCCTGTTAAGGCAAATATGCCACATAAAGCATGAAAGAATAGAGTTTTTTATATATTGTGGTGAATTGGAGAGAGCTGAACATGTCTTCATAAAATGTAAAAGGACTTTTAATCTGTGGAAAGAATTATGATAAAGGGCATTTAAAAGAATTGAAGAATATTGACTATATTATTATGAACATAATTGAATATGGACATTCTAAAAATGGAAAACAAGAAGACATAAAAAAGCTGGAAGCAAAAATATTTTCTATAATTTGGATTATATGGAATGAGAGAATTAATGAGCTGAAATATAATGGAAATTAGTTACTATCAAAGATTTTGAAAAAAAAACTTTGGTTTTGGAGAAAGTGGTGGGGGTCACATTTGAATGTAAATGTAAAAGTCTATTATGAATATTGTAAATAATGTAAATATTGTTGTGTCTTTCAGCTTTTCCAGGTTAGGGGTCGCCACAGTGGAACTCTGGTCCGCTAATGATTGGTAGTTGATTTTTTACATGCCGAGTTACCAGCCCTGATGCACAACCTTCAATGAAGGTACACCCATTCACGCATGTCTCCATGCAGAAGACGCTCTAGCTGAGAATTGAACCGGACAGCGTCTTACTGTGTGGTGACAATGCTACCACAGCACCACCACCGCGTTCAAATAATGTAATGTAAATATGTGATCAAAACTGTACATAAGAAGTATTTGTAAATATAATGAAGAACTCCTACTTGCCATTACTGTGAGGGGGAGCCATTTTGGAGGAGGACTTTCTGTCTCCATTCCAGGTGCAGAGGTGGCCTGGAGAAACAGGGAGTCAGATAGAGAGAGAAGGAGATGATGGAGCACTGAAAGAAATGAAGGTAAAGGCAAATTTCGAGATGAGAGAATATGTGCAGAATTCTAAGGAAATGTTTCAAAGAAACCTGTTTGATGGAGATGAGTCAGCAAATGATGGATGTATAATTATAACCATCCAGTAGGGAGGGTTGCAGGATGATTTACTTAAAGAATTGGTGGTGCAGAGTGAGCCAGAAAATGAAGGAGATGTTTCCTGGGGGTCACATTATGGAGAAAATGCAAAAGGAGGATGCAGAGACAATACTGAAGCATAGTGGTGAGATGGAAAAGAAAACATATGCAGAGAAAGTAAAAGAAAGCAAAAGTGGAGTAGCAAAAGAGAAGGCAGAAGAAAATGAAAAGCAGAAATACATGGTAAGGATTCAAAGTAAAGAAGACAAAGAAATGGTCAAGTATATAGTCTGGAACAATTTAATAGCTCCTTTGGGTATAAAAGCACATGAGGTACGAGCTTTTATTCTTCATAACAAATATATATTTTGTGACATTATATTTGAGATTGTTTTCTCAATGGAAAATTTTTTGTGAATATGAAAAAAAGGATGACTGTAACCCATACAGTCTTTATCTGATAAAAGCATTTAACAAGGAAACAAAAAAGAAGATTCATGTACAACTGCGAACACAGGTAGGAAGATAGACTTTGAAAGGACATTTGAAAGCTTTATGTAAAGAAGTACTGGACATCGCAAACTTGTATGACAAAAGGGGTTTATAGACTGGTGCCTGGGGATTGTAATATTGTGTTAAAAATATAAAGAGAAAAAAATATTCATATACCAAGCATGATAAATGTGGAAGAGAATAGGGGTGTTGTAAAATACTGGGGACAACCCAAAGCATGTGTTTCTTGTGGAAATGAAAGACATTTCATAAGTAACCGAGACAAAAGAAAATGTTATATTTGTGAAGAGGTGGCACGCAGTGCATAAAATGTTACAAATGTAGCACATTTGGACATTTATGGATGAATTGCAAACATAAAAATAACAGTAAGGAAAAAGAAAGAGAAGAAAATGAACAAAGAGAAGAAATTTTAGAATTAGTAGAAACAAAAGAAAAATAAGATGAGAAAAAATAATGAGGATATAGAAGAAGGTTCTGAAATAAGACCCTTTCTCTCCCCACTAGCCAGAACCCCACTATCTAGAACCACTATTGCCTATTCCCACCTTATCTCAACACTTCTCTATGCTTCTTCAATATATACTAACTTGTCAAAAAATAACCTTAACAAGCTAGCTAATGCTTACAATAGCATTGCCAGATTTGCTACTGCTTCCTCCTTTACGACCCATCACTGCCATAACCTGAAACGATTAGGCGGGTTAGAGCTTCTGAATCAGATTCACTTTAAACAACTCACCATTGCACACAAAACCCTTTTCCAACCTTCCAATACCCCAATACTTGCTAGTCTCATTACCCAATATAAGAACCTTTCAACTTTATGCTCATCTAATAAACTACTAGTATCAACATCTAAATCTAATAACATGGCAGGAGATGCTCTGTTCTCAAATGCAGTTGGAAAGTATTGGAACCAACTCCCCCATGAACTTACATCACTGTCTTCATTTACACTTTTTAAATGCAATCTGAAACTCTATCTTAAAACCCATTGGTTATGTCCCTGTACAAATCCAGACTAATCTCATACTATATCCCAAATACCCTCTCTTAAGACCTAATTCCTGCTCTATCTGTGTCTTTTTAGATCAAGGCCTATCCTTGGCAAAAACATATCTTATCCTAATAGAGATAATTTAAAATACCTACTTAAATTATTCTGCATAAAATTCTAAAGCATCCTACCTAAGGCAGGCAACAAGTATTGTTTAAACTGTGAGCATTGCTGAACTGTGGAAATTTGAAGTATGTATTTGTTTAACAATTACTTTCTAGTTACTAATGAAGTCTTGTACATAAAGTCTAAAATATCTTATCTAATGCTTGTAACATGTTTTTTGTATAAACTGTGAAGATTCTTGAACTGTTTAAAATTTGTAGTATTTAACTGTATAACAACTAGTACCTGTATGTTAGTAGTCTAGTAATCTCTTGGAGCTTATCTCCCTGGGACTTTACTGAAAATGGACATAAATCCAGTTAAACAATCCCGGTCAACAAATGTAAAATAAATAAAATAAATAAATAATAAATAAGTGATGAAGAAGAATAAACTATGAGGTAATAAAAGAAAAAATAATTATATTGATAAAAGGGTAAAAGACAGAAAAAGAAAATTTAAACGGATGAGTACAAAAGAATAAAAAAAGCAAATGGATGAAAAAGAATTTTTACAGCTAAAGATGAGGGCTTGGTATACTGGTTAATGTGTCTGACTCACAAACACAAGGGGCAGTGTTTGATTCTTACCTTTGGGAAGAAGATTGGTAAGTCCTATGAATTGTTAAGAAAACTAGCCCAGTAATGAGGAATAATGAAAAATGTTCAGTGCTTTCTGTAAATATGAAGAGTATTAAGAATATCATAGTAAGAATAGGAATTTTGCAGTGGTGTAATATATGTAATGTAGATGCAATTATATTAGAAGACACAATATTTTTAACAAATGAAATAAGATTACAATAAAATTGATCAGTCACAGCTTGAAGTTATGGGAAAGAGTAGTGGAAGCTAGGTTAAGAAGGGAGGTGATGATTAGTGATCAGCAGTATGGTTTCATGCCAGGAAAGAGCACTACAGATGCAATATTTGCTCTGAGAGTGTTGTTGGAGAAATACAGAGAAAGTCAAAAGGAGTTGCACTGTGTCTTTGTGGACTTAGAGAAAGCATATGACAGGGTGCCTAGAGAGGAGTTGTGGTATTGTATGAGGAAGTCGGGAGTGGCAGAGAAGTATGTAAGAGTGGTACAGGATATGTACGAGGGTAGTGTGACATTGGTGAGGACTGGGGTGGGAGTGACAGATATGTTTAAGGTGGAGGTGAGATTACATCAAGGATCAGCTCTGAGTCCTTTCTTATTTGCAGTAGCGATGGACAGGTTGACAGATGAGATCAGACAGGAGGCCCCATGGACTATGATGTTTGCAGATGACATTGTGATATGTAGTGAGAGTAGGGACCAGGTTGAGGAGACCCTGGAGAGGTGGAGATATGCTTTAGAGAGGAGAGGAATGAAGGTCAGCAGGGCTAAAATAGAATATATGTGTGTAAATGTGAGGGAGGGTAGAGGAATGGTGAGGATGCAGGGAGTAGAGTTGGTAAAGGTGGATGAGTTTAAGTACTTGGGATCAACAGTTCAGAGTAATGGTGAGTGTGGAAGAGAGGTGAAGAAGAGAGTACAGGCAGGGTGAAATGGGTGGAGAAGAGTGTCAGGAGTGATTTGTGACAGACGGGTACCAGTAAGAGTGAAAGGGAAGGTCTACAAGAGGGTAATGAGACCAGCTATGTTATATGGGTTGGAGACGGTGGCATTGACGAAAAGGCAGGAGTCAGAGCAGGATGTGGCAAAGTTAAAGATGTTAAGATTTGCACTGGGTGTGACTAGGATGGATAGGATTAGGAATCAGTATATTAGAGGGTCCGCTCAGGTTGGACAGTTTGGAGACAAAGCAAGAGAGGTGAGATTGCGTTGGTTTGAACAAGGGCTGAAGAGGGATGCTGGGTATATTGGGAAAAGGATGCTAAGGATGGAGCTGCCAGGTAAGAGGAAAAGAGGAAGGCCTAAGATAAGGTTTATGGATGTGGTGAGAGAGGACATGCAGGCAGTTGGTGGGAAAGAGCATGATGCAGAGGACAGGAAGAAATGGAAACAGAAGATCCACTGTGGTGACCCCTAATGGGAACAGTCGAAAGAAAATGATGATGAAATAAGATTACAAACAGAAAAATTATGGGGAATGAAAGATAATTTGGAATTTTGGAAATGAGAGATGTACTGGAATAGCCTTATTCTGTAAAAATATTGTAAATGTATTATATGTAACTTTAGCAAAAATGGTAAGATTAATCATTGTAGATTTAAAATGGAAAGAACAGGTATATAGGATTATAACACTGTATGCTTATATTAACTGTAAAGAAAGGGAAAGCTTATTTCATCAGATTTAAGACTATGCACTGATAAATATGAATATTATAATGACAGGAAACTTTAACTGTGATTTAAGAGGCAAGTGTAAAAAAGGAATTATATAAGAAAAATATTAGAAATTATAACATGTGGTAAGTTAAAACTTTGGGACAAAAAGTTATGGGCTTACAAATGGGGTCTGTATAGAACTGAAATAGATTATTTTATATTATCAAAGGTTTAGTTATAGGAAAAAGGGAGTTAGTTGAAACAGGATTTTCTGATTATCTTGGCATATGGCTAGAGATAAAAGAAAACAAGGAATATATAAAAATAGCCAAATAAATAAAAAGGATAAAGGAGAAAGCATGGAATGGACAAGGAAAGAGATTAGTAATACGGTTATGGAAAGATCATATTACTATGAGGACATTTTATAAAAATTGGTCTGAATGGTGGTAAAAAATGTTTTTTGGCAATATGGTGTGAGAAAGGTAGAGAAAGAAAAATATAAAAGAAAATATAGCAATGCATTGGAAGATTTATAACATAATGATGGAAAGTACTTTGACAAAGAAAAATAAATATATGAAAGAAATCAAGAAAAATACAAGAATATTATTTTTACAAAAATAAAGAGAAGCATCAAGTTACTTAAGCAGATTAGTAAAGGAAGATGGTAGTGTAATGAGAGAAATAAAAAAATGTAAAAGAAATAGAAAGAACTCAGGAAAAGATTATGAATAGTGTAGTACATTGTGCAAGAAATGTTTAAAGAAAAAAGAAGGTAGTGAAAAAACATGAAAAGTAAAAAAAGTTAACAGAAATAGAGAATAAAGAATTAGAAAAGGGAGATTTCTTTAAAGGAGCTAGATAAACTATTAGGACAAGTAAATATAGATTTTGCTGCAGGCCCAGATGGACTAGGGTATGAAATTTATAAAACTTTAAGGGAATGGCAAAAATATTTTTAAATATTTTGAATGAATGGTTAAATGAAGGCTTTATGTACAAAGAATTATTTAGTGGAATGTTTAAATTCATATGGAAGAAGGAAGATAGAAGAGAATTAAAAAACTAATAAGGATTATAAGATTTTTATAAAAATAATACAAAATAGATTTGGAACTAAAATGGGAAATATTATGGAAGACAGCATATACAGTATAAAGGGGAATGGTTGTCAAGAATTATTAATGATAGAGAAATTGTGGATGACATTATGAACAAAAGAGAAGAAGGAAAAGTCATGATAGGAGATCTTAATCAGGCATTTGACCCAATTGGACATTAAATCTTATGGGTAATAATGAGAAAAATATAATGTAAGTGAGAAAGTTAGGAAATTATGCATGCCAGCATATAGTAATAATAAAGTAAAAAATACTTGTAAATGGCTGGTTAAGCCAAGAGGTACATATAAAGAGTGGTATAAAACAGGGATGTCCAATGAATTGTATACTCTTTGCATTAGTTATAAATGTGATAGTATGTGAAATAAATTACAAAATGAAGGAGGTGTGGTATATAACACCTGAAGGGTTTAGAATTCCAGTTCTGTTAACATATGCAGATGACATAATAATAATTTCAGAAAATAAAACTTGGATAAAAGAAGTAATAATTTGCACAAATGTGTGTCTATGAATGATAGGGACGGCTTTAAATAAAGAGAAAAGTAAAGGTTTAAATAACGTAGTAAAGATCAGGGGTATATATTTTACAATGAGTGAAATTTCTGTGTTGGGTATAAAATTTGGAAATAATGATGTAAGTAGAATTCAATGGAAAAAAACAATAGGAAAAATAAAGCAAACGTATTTTCTAGAGAACATATAAATTATCATTCAGAAAAAGGTGTATTTGATAAATTCAGCACTGATGGGAAAAATAGCATACATAATAAGTGTATTTATGTTGCAACAGTATTTGAAAAGGAATTATAGCATATTTCTTTTTTTTTTCATTTATATGGGGTTCTAGATTAAACTCAGTAAAAAGAGGATTTTTGTATGTAAATAAAGAAAAAGGAGGTTTATGGTTAATTAACCCAGATATATATGTTGCTTTATTAAATTTATACAAAATGGTAAAGTAGATAAATGAAAAAGATGAGAGATTAGTGGTAAAACTGTATAAATATAAGTATGATAAATTTGGAGTCATGTTAAAAAAAATAAAAGAGAAAAAGAGTGAGATTTTTGTGGAAAATAAAAGCTGGTGATATAGAAAAAGAGAAGTATGGCGTAAGAATGGAATGATAAAACATTACTATGAAAAGCCATGGGAAAAACTAACAGGTGAAAAACATTAAAGCTATAAAAATAAGAATGTTAAATGCTTTTATCAAAATAGAATGTCAAGTTTTTTTGTGGAGGCTGGTAACAGATAAATCTCCAGTAAAAGGAAATATGCCAAAAGTGACAGAATATGTTTCCATTGTTACGAAGAAACTACATAACATTTTTTGAAATGTAAAAGAGTAAAAAAGTTATGAAAATCAGATGCTGGTTATGGAAAAAGGAGTAGGAATCTAATAAGGATGAAAATTTAGCATGATTGTACAGGTAATTTTCAGTAGGTGCCATGTGTTTTTTTACAGCCACCTGAGCTACCACCAACTCAAGCACATTCTTGTAAGAAAAGCGCAGTCCGGGTCTGAACTGTCTGCAAACAGTTACAGTTAACTTTGAACCTAACACCACTCTTAAGTATTCAACTGCGGTACCACCTTTAACATTCTTGTAAGAAAAGCGCAGTCCGGGTCTGAACTGTCTGCAAACAGCTACAGTTAACTTTGAGTATGTGTCTACCTGTTTGAGCCAATATTCATTTTCCCCTGGAGAGCACACTGCTTTGGTTGTAAGCAGCCCCCCCACCACACACACACACACATCTTCCACTTTCTCTTATTCCCTTCTGTTAGCAAATAGTATCCATAACTGATCAATACTGTGTGTTTGTAAATTTAAACTATGACCACAGTAGCCTACTGATACAAGGTTATCCTGTTTTTCCACCTGAGAAATTAAGAAATGACTTACAGTTTCAGTGCAGTCCTTGGTCAATTTTGATTGTTTCTTAACACATACTTGTCTTTGCTTTGGCTCATTAGCAGCAGTACAAAGAACTGCCTGCTTACACCCTTGTTCTTCCCTCCCCCTTCCCTGTTTATTACCTTAAGACAAACCCAAAGTTAATAAATATTACCTGTGGCAGGCACCATTTTTAAAACTACATTCCACTCTGCTACAGGCCCCATGAAGGCTCAGTGTCTCTCCAGTAAGTGTTTTACAACTGTAAATGCCTATTTTTGTTGAATTGTATTAGACATTTTACAACTGTATATGTTTATGTTGAATTGTGTTAGACATCTAATATGATTTATGCTTTATTATTAGATGTTACTATGGCATGCTAGCATTTGTATGCACCAATTTGTTTTAGTATAATAGTATGGTCTATTTTCATAGCTGCACCTTGTTCACTAATGTTATTCATGTAATTGTGTTGTGTGTAGACAGCTCATACTAGTGTCTAATTATTTCTATATAAATGTGGTGCATGTAAACAATGTTACCTCCTTATAAATGATAGCCACATTTATTTAAAGTCACGACACATTAATTTAAAATCAACTGGGCACTTTACTTGTGGTACCAGGGGAGTAGTCTACATTGGTTGCTGTATCACATGTGGAGGGTTCTACATAGGCAAAACGGAGCGTGAATTTAGAAAAAGGTTGTATGAGCACATATATGAAATTGAAAACAAAAAAGAAAGCAACGCTTTCTTTAAACATTCCACTGTATGTCCCGATTTTAAGTTGGTCTTCATGATACTTGAGCAGGTTAATCCAGACATCAGAGGGGGAGATTGGGAATCCAAACTTGAGTTCAGAGAGTTAATCTGGCAGTTGAAACTTGATGCAGGGAAACCCCCAGGCCTTAATGGCATGCTCAGTATAGGTTCAGTGCTTAAGCTTCGTAGGGCCAGGTTATAAATTCATCCCCCCCCCCCCCATACACACTTTTACATTCTGGTTCATACATATTGTTTTACCTATTGTTTTACCTATTTGTTGTTTGCACGCACAATTATTCATTCATTGGCTTACCCATTCACACTATCTACTGTCTTTAAATGTTGAGCTATAGTTTTTAGGATGTCATGTATTAATGTTTATCTGTTTTGTGTCAAGTTACCTGAGGGTTATTGTACAACCATTTTATTATTTACTCTGTATATATTTTCTATCTAAGCGGTGCACATTGTTTTAGTATATTATCAATTGCAGTCGGCACACGCATACAACCTATGATAGAAATAATGAATTTTTAACAATTTTTATTTGTTTTGTAATGCATTTAGCATAGTTAAAAGTTGGTTAAAACAATTAATTATGCTAATTACATCATGTGATCAATTACTAATAGTATATAAACATCTTTTTGTAACCAGTATGGTTGTTTGACTTGATAAAGCCTGGAATGAACCAGGCGAAAGCGCTTGTCATCTTCTGGTTCAATTTTTGTATACCTGGTATCGTGTGGAATAAAGAACTTTTTATATTTCGCTACTGGAATTATTGTCTCTGCAGGAGAAAGTGGTTTACTCATTTTTGGTTCTTTTGCATTGTGGTTTTTGGTTTCTATATAATTGTGCTGTTACTGGTGGATAGAATCACATTAGAGAATCACGACAGATTGCTGCTCGCTATATTTTTATCTGTGACTGCATAACTGTTCTTCCAATTGGCTCAGTATCTGCATATACTAAGTAGTTGGTGCATGGCATTGTCCTGCATGCAGTAGCTATTTGCTCAGTGTGTTTTTTTATAATCTTTATAATATATATTTACCATCTCAAAAGTGCTTACTCCTCTCTGTACTCTTCTTTTTTAGACCTAACACCACTCTTAAGTATTCAACTGCAGTACCACCTTTAACATTCTTGTAAGAAAAGTGCAGTCCGGGTCTGAACTGTCTGCAAACAGCTACAGTTAACTTTGAGTATGTGTCTACCTGTTTGAGCCAATATTCATTTTCCCCTGGAGAGCACACTGCTTTGGTTGTAAGCAGCCCCCCCCACCACACACACACACACACACACACACACACACACACACACACACACACACACACACAGACAGGCACACACACACACACACACACACACACACACACACACCTTCCACTTTCTCTTATTCCCTTCTGTTAGCAAATAGAATCCATAACTGATCAATACTGTGTGTTTGTAAATTTAAACTATGACCACAGTAGCCTACTGATACAAGGTTATCCTGTTTTTCCACCTGAGAAATTAAGAAATGACTTACAGCTTCAGAGCAGTCCTTGGTCAATTGTGATTGTTTCTTAACACATACTTGTCTTTGCTTTGTGATTGTTTTCCAGCCCCTCATACGAGCAACTAACAGGGTCTCTACCCGCTTCGGTCCCCACCCTGCCCCCTATTCCCTCCTGCCCCCGGTGGTCCCACCTTTATTGGTCTCAAACCCCTCCCATATTTCTAATAGCCAACCACAGCACTAACCCAACACTACCTCCACCATCTTCCCACTACTATCACACCTTCTCAACTAACATGTACAAGCATACCTTTCCTATGCTCACTGCATGCACTCTCCTTGCATATCTTACATCCTACCAAAGCTCCATCATTCCCCCACTCAACCACTACCACTGTACTACTACTCACACCACCACTCATGTCTCACCCACACTCAGATCCCCTCCCACCAGCTCAAGAACCATCCCTATGCACACCCCACATATTCTACCAACTATATTACTCAAACATAAAGCATCCCTACAACTTAACATAGTAACCCTCCCACCATACCTATTACCCACAGAGCACAATCATAAAGTTTCCCTTATAAACAAACACATTTAAAAACTGAGAAAACTAATAATCTCATGCTTATCAAAACTAGCCCTAAGTGGCGACATCCACCCCAACCCTGGCCCTACCATCTCCAACCCCAATCTTCATAATCAGACTAGAAACCACAACTTCTCCCATATTACGGCCAATAGAAAGCCAAGTGACTTCCTTCTACTATGCCTAAATATTAGAAGTATATCCAACAAAGTCCATGAACTCCATGCCACCATAGACTTGTACTCCCCAGATATAGTCATCCTGACAGAAACCTGGCTAAAACCTCACATTACCAGTGAGCAAATACTCCCTAGGGGTTACGGCATACTTAGAGTAGACCGGCTAAACAAAAAAGGAGGTGGTGTAGCTATAATATTTAAACAGCATCTAAACATCCAGATCTTAAAATCATCAGCACCACAAATAGGCAATGAAGAAATAATATATACCAACCTCAAAATTAACCAAAACAAAACCATCAACATAATTGGATGCTACTTCCCACCTGGCCAAAACATCCCTCCCCTAGAAAACCTCCTCAGCTGGTCTACCCACCATCTCCCCCAAGAAACTATCATCTTAGGTGATTTCAATATTGACTGGCAATCCTGTTCTGGCAACAATCCAACCCATCATGTACACCTTCATGGCTTCACTCAACTAGTCCACTCACCAACCAGGATAAATAAAAACTCCACTAAGCACACTACCCTGGATTGGATACTAGTCAGTAAGAGCCCCCAGTCATATATAACAGGCTGCTTATCAGATAGCCTCAGTGATCACTCCCCAACATTCCTACTCAAAAAATACCTATACCAAGCTAAACCTGCCATCTACCATCAAATACATAAAAAACTAAACTTTAATCCACTCACATTCATCTCATCCCTCAAAGAATGTAACTGGCATCCTCTAAAGTACCTCAGTCTAGATGATGCAGTTGAATTTTTTAATACTACATTCCTGGACATCCTTAATTACCATGCCCCCATAAGATTCTCCAGAACCAAAGCACAACCCTCCCCATGGCTACAGAAAACCACTAACTCAGAAATGAAAAACAGGGATAAAGCCTGGGAGCACTGGCACAAAACCAAAACCCCCTCAGCTAGACAGAAATTCTTAGAACTATGCAATAGAGTCAAAAAGCTAATAAAACAGGACAAATCCCAATACTACCAGTCTGCCCTAGACTCCTCACAACACAGCCCCAAACAATTCTGGTCCTCCATAAACTCCATCCTCCACCCAGGTAAAGTCAGTACCCCTCCTCCTAACATCCCTCACTCCTCAGAAAATATTGCTACCTCATTCAACACACACTTCACCCAAACCATACTATCACTAGCTAAATAACACAACCCCCCCTCCCCTCCAACCCACACCTTCAACTAGTAATCTCCCCACTGCCTTCTTTTTTTCTCCTGTACCTACCTCCAACATAAAAAAACTCTTAACTAAACTTAAACCCACCAAATTAGTAGCAGACAGCCTCCCAAGTGAATACCTACAAATCACAGCTGATGCTCTGGCCTACCCAGTATCCATCTTGATTAACCGATCTCTGTCAAAGTTACATTCCCACACTGTGGAAAGTATCACATATAATTCCCCTCCACAAAGGCGGACCCTCCACAGAACTAACCAATTACCGCCCCATAGCTATTCTCTCTCCACTCTCCAAAATACTAGAGAGATGCATACACTCTCAGGTCTCAGACTACCTCCTTACTAACAACCTCCTTTCCAGTACTCAGCATGGTTTCCGACCAAACCATAGCACCACCACTGCCTTACTCTCCTTTACTAACACTATCCTTCAGCATAAAAACAATGGCTGTCTCTCCTCTGCTACTTTCCTAGACCTATCTAAAGCATTTGACATGGTCCCACACAAACAACTTATCTCTGTCCTCAATAACCTATCCTTCTCACAATCGGTCACCAACTGGTTTCAGAGTTACCTGTCTGACCGCCAACAATCCGTTGTATGGCAGAATGACATATCTCCCCAACTACCTGTCTCCATAGGGGTTCCCCAAGGATCCATCCTTGGACCCCTACTCTTCTCTGTTTACACCAATAATCTAGCCTCTGCCACCAAACATGGCATGCTCATACAATACGCAGATGACTTGACCATCATCTGCTCAGCCCAGTCCCTACCAAAACTGCAAAAAGTCACACAGGAAGCCTTTTCCTTTGTTGAAACATGGTTATCCGATGCCCGATTAATACTCAACCCAAACAAAACTAAACTGCTCATCTTCCAACCCACCAAACATACTCAAAACAACTCTCACTTTAACATCACGGCAAAAGACAACACCACTATATACCCAACTGAACACACCAAATTGCTAGGAGTGGAAATAGACAATAAACTAAAATTTGACATTCACATATCCATGACTATAAAAAAAGTCCACAAAAAACTAGGAGCGTTATATAGAAATAAGCAATTTCTCACCAAAGCAGCAAAGATTTCAATAGCAAATTCCCACCTTATCTCCATCCTACGTTATGCCTCTCCAATATATACCAACCTAAGGCAATGTGATCTAAACAAGCTAGAGACCTGCTACAACAAAATCGCCAAATTCGCCACAGGGGCATCCTACCGTACTCACCACTGTCTCTCACTTGCTGAACTGGGCTGGCTTGAACTCCCTCACCTCCTTCAGTGGTATCAACTCTCACTCACCCACAAACTAGTAAACCATCCACTAAATGTCCCATCCCTCCAGAATCTACTCCAACCCTATCGCACCACCAGACCACTAAGATCCAGCAGCAAAAATCACTTGCAGATCACTAAAGCCAATAACTCTGCTGATGAAGCACTGTTCTCTTGCACCATAGCCAAATTATGGAACTCACTCCCACCCACAATTACCTGCATATCATCATGCACCCACTTCAAAACTTTACTAAAAGCGCAACTAAAAACATGCTGGCTATGCCCTTGCAACTCCCACTCTAATATCATCCATCCCATCCAACCACTACCTTTCTTTCCACTCCACTAACTACCTTGATTATAGCAAGTTCAGATGCTCATAAGCCAGTACTTATTATACAGCACGAACTTCTTCTTCTTGTAACATTTGTTAATGTCTGGTATGCACTTCACAGATAAAGATTCTAGTTGTCTACTGATGTACTATGTTCTTCATCTGTAAATATGTTGTAAGTAATTGCTATGTAAATTGTTAATCACTATGTAATCCAATGTAAATACTGTTTGTTTATTTTAACTGTGGAGTTTTTCTCCCCGGGCCTACGCTGAAAATGGACCTACGTCCAGTCGGACACTCCCGGTCAACAAATTTAAATAAATAAATAAATAAATGAGGCCTTAAATTTGATGAACACTCAGGACTATTGTACTCACACAATATACATTTGTCCAGTCCTTCTCATGTCACTTTATTCAATACTTTCCTCTTCCAGCCACAAAATCTCCCTTTCATAATACTTTTGCTGATTTACAGTTCTCTATAGTATTCTCTTAAACATTTTGTTATTTCAGAACTATTTTTATTTCACCTTGTTTTGACTGTATCCCCCCATCCATGCTCTCCTCCTTTGCTCTTTAATCCTCCATAAAAATATACTAGTCTTTATTTATCATTTATTCCACCACCTAGCGCCTCTTCTTTCCATGTTCTCTTGAATTGTGTATTTCTTCTAAAGTTTTCATTTCAGTTTTAACCTTCATACTAAACTGCTCAACAACTTATTTTATCCATTTCTTTCTATTACCTTTACATTGCAATTCCTCTAATAGTGTTTGTATTCTCCTCACCCTTTTTTCTTTTTTTCTTCACATCTCCCATTTCTTTCACATCAATTGTTCTCTCCAAGCTGCTTTTATTCCATCCCATTCTGTTTTTCCCCGATTTCTTCTCCTTCTGTTTGTTTATCTCTAGGGCCTTGTTTGCCATCTCCTGCATCCAGTCTGTATGTTCCATTTTCTGCTACTGACCTAGGCTCTACATCCATTCTGTTGTACAATCTGTACCTCCCTGCCAGTCCAGACTACTATAGCATGACCATATATTCTTCTTACTCTAAAACACCCTCCCTGCTGTCTCTACCATTGTAAAACTGACTATCAATAGTCTATCATGTCTACCTGCCTGCTTATTCTCATTCCTGAAAACTTTCAAACCATTTATACCTAGTTTACTTTTTGTTGTAGCTCTAATAATTCCAGATTTCCAATGCTCAGTTACAGTATTTGTGAATTGACAATAACACTGAAATCACCAATAATCAGCCTGTCTTCTACACCTTTCACTTTTGCAATACATCTAACCACTCACTATGTACCACAACATCATCTGCAATGGGAGCATAAAAGGCACTAGGTAATATGTCATATCCCTTCATATATCATTTCATTATTATCCACATACCTTTTTGATCCTTAACTTCTTAATTCTGTCATTCTTCATATACTGTCCCCAGAAATGCCAACCTCTATTTTTCCCTTTTACATGACGCCATCCTTTTTTCTCCATCTTTTTAGTTCTTGACTACTTAACGTCAACTCTTGAATGAACTTTATCCATATCCCCCCTTTTAATCTTCTGCAGCATTCAGTCCCTCTTTATCATAGGAATGTTTTTTCTTAAATTCAATATCCCTATCCCCCCATCTTTCTTTGTACCTCCCTGCTACTCCACTAGGTCTGGGCTTATGGGGCCCTTTGGTCATCAACCATGGGCAATCTGTACCCTCTATCTCTGACTGTGAACAGCACTTGTCATTCAAACCTGCCTCCACTGTGATAGATGCCCAGTCTTTCTGCTGCAAGCTATAATCCAAACATTCTGATGTAATGCTTCATTGTTTGTACAAGTGCACCTATCTTCCTTATTTCCCTGCACTTCTTTTTCCACTCTTTACCCACAATGCATCTGTAGCCTGGTGATTATTTCCCATACAATATTGAAATCAGCCACATCTCTAATGCATACATATTGTTATTTCAGTGCCATTTTTAGACATCTATAAACAGTTTGTTCAATTTCCTCCCCATTGAAGCAACACACCATATCATAATTCACATGTACATTCAGATTGTTTCTTACTCAATTCACTGTTAGGCATACTCATTTTTCATTATATCTATTTTACTGTGGACCTTTATATTCACTTATTGTATTACATTATTACATCCATCTTTTATTTTTATAGTAATAACTCTGCTGTCCTTTATTTCTAAAATTCTCTGAACACTCTTCATCCACTGTTGACCCTTCCTCTTCTATCAAGATATTATTTCTTCTATTTCTCCTTTACATTTCCTCCTCAAAACTGTTTTCAAAAGGATGACATCCATTATGTATTCTTTCAATGAACAGTTATTGCAAATATGCATTTCTCTTAAGAAACATATATTGCATTCCTTTATATATACTCCATTCTGCCTATTTCAGTCTTCCTTACCATTTGTCTGTAAACCTTCACATTCTTTATTTCTCTCTAATTTCCAGTCCATTATGTTCCTTACTGAAACCTTTTAAAACATTTGTCCCACAGTCATTTATGTTTCAATTGCAGTTGCATAAACCCCACACTTTGCTCATTAGATTGCATAAATATACTGAGGTAACTATGTTTGTTTCTTTTCCTGCTCACACATCTCTCCAAACTGTCTCAGGTGCACCTTAATCTTCCTCTCACCCAAGCAGTTTGCATCTGGTTGCAGGTATATAGAAACAGAAACAAGAGGAGAGAGAAAAGGAAAAATACATAAGCATGGAATGCTTTTTTCAAACAAGCCATGGCACCCTCTTCACTTTCTCAAATTTTAATTTGCTTATTACCTTAGACATTTTTCTGCCTTTCTTTCTTATTTGGTGTCCACACCAATGATTGCTTGACCCAGCAGTTTTTAGGCCCTTTCTCCAACTCCCTACATCGTTTTGGCCTTCTCTCTCTTATTTCCTTTTTATGCTTTCAACTGTACCTCAAATTTGGTCCTGGATAGAAAAAATTCTCCTCTTCACTGTAATACTCATTTAAGTTCCTGTTGCAGTCATGCATGTTTTCTATTCTGTCATTTAGGATGGATATTTCTCTTCACATCCCTGTATATTCATCCTCCACCCATTCCATATAATTTGCATCATTCATTCTCCTGTTACCTTCTCTGTTGTGCTTTTTCTCTCCTTTAATATTATTGGCTCTAGAACCCTCATTGTCATTTGCTCTAAGCTTCTTTTCAGCCCCTTTCTGTCTTGATTCCATTTGCATATCTCTATTTTTTCTACTGCATCTTTGCATTTGCATTGGCTAGCCTATCTCCCTTCTCAAACCAACATCTGGCTTTCCTGTGCTACACATTCCTGTATATGTAAATAACTTCCTCTTCTGTACTGGCCTAAAAAACAGTACCCTTCCACATTATATTTAATGCAGTAACATATGCCAGCTGGGTAGTTGCTCCTAGCTGTATAAAGTGCCAATCATGTGATGCTAATTTCTCCTTCATAGCATATGTCTTAAGGACATGATCATTTACTACATTCACCTTACATTCTCCCATTACATTTGGCAGTCATGAGATTTCTTCATATTCCTGATGCTTAACTCAATGATTAGTGTTAACCACAGAAAAATCACTATTAGTGTGGTTATTATTGCTGCAATTCACTTTAGGTGATCTTTTCCCTTGTCTCCATAGTAGCACAACTATGGAGATAATATATTTTAATTAGATTGCATGTAATACTGGAGATACAGTCAAAATATATAATCAAAACACTATGGTGTTCCACGAGACCATACAATGCAATCATATTTGCAAAATATTTCATGCTATTTACCTCAGTGTCTTTTTGTGAAGGAACATTATGCCAAGGAGTCCAACATTCATAAAAGACATGTAACCATTAGACCAAGTTTTGATATGTCTAATGTGAAGGATATGTGTCTAATTCATTATAATTTATCATATATATATATATATATATATATATATATATATATATATATGTATATGTGTGTGTGTGTGTGTGTGTGTGTGTGTGTGTGTGTGTGTGTGTGTGTGTATATATATATATATATATATATATATATATATATATATATATATATGTGTGTGTGTGTGTATGTATATATATGGGTCCCCTTCACTACGCCGACATGCCACAAAGCTGACACCCAAAACACCGAGACCAAAAGACCGATGATGCAGATGATTGACAGGGTGAAATACCGACAGCTGAAACACCAACATGGGCAACGTGTGAGTGTGACTCGGTAAGTGTGTGATAGTGAGATATTTAGGGTTAGGGAGCGGACAGGTAAGTGTACGATAGTGAGGGATTTAGGGTTAGGGTGCTGGAAAGGTGAGTGTGCGGTAGTGTCAGACTTAGGGTTAGGGTGCGGGTAAGGTAAGTGTGTGATAGTGACGGACTGTAGTTTTAGGGGCGGGTTAAGTGAGTTAGGGTTAGGGTGCGGGTAGGGTGAGTGTGCGATAGTGACGGACTTTATGTTTAAGGGTGGGTTAAGTGAGTTAGGGTTAGGGTGCAGGTAGGGTAAGTGTGCGATAGTGATGGATTTTAGGTTTAGGGGTGGGTTAAGTCAGTTAGGGTTAGGGTGTGGGTAGGGTAAGTGTGCGGTAGTGTCGGACCTTAGGGTTAGGGTTTGGGTTAAGGTTAGTGCATATATAGTTGTGTGTAATGTGTAGTTTACATTTTGTGTGTTGGTGTTTTGGGTGTTGGTGTTATGGTGTTCGATTTTGTGAGTTGTTGGTATTGTGTGTTTTCGGTCTTTTGGTCTCTGTGTTTTGGGTGTCGGCTTTGTGGCGTGTCAGTGTAGTGAAGGGGACCCTACATATGTGTGTGTGTGTGTGTGTGTATGTATATATATATATATATATATATATATATATATATATATATATATATATATATATATATATTTATATTTAAAAAAATCACACATCAAAAAATTTTTTTGCAGGGGGCAAGCCACCCTGCATCCCCCACACCCCCTGCCACTTAAATATACTAACTCCAAGATTGTTCTACACTGCAGAGAATGATGATGTTCCCGTTCTGCATTGTATAGTGATTTGCATTGCCATTCTCTGCACTGTAGAGCGATCTCGGAGTTAGTATATTTAAGTTGCAGGGGGTGCAGGGAGGCTTGCCTCCCTGCAAAAACATGTTTTTGACGTATTTTTCTTTTTTTTTTTTTTGTTTGTTTTTCTTAATTTCTGATTGGGATTGTAAATTCTATATATTGAACTTCGAGATTTTGTAATTTTGAAATTAAGAAGTGAACCCATATATATCTATATATATATATATATATATATATATATATATATATATATATATATATATATATATACATCTCTGTAAATATATGTGTGATTATATGTAATCATATATATACATCCATTTACATTAATATCTATATATATATATATATTTATATAAATATCTCTCTTGTGGTATTCCAATGACAATGGACCCAGCATTAATAGAAACTGTAATTTATATTCAGCTAAAAAATGCTCTATTCCAGGTTGAAACCTAGCAATGCCCTTTGGTGAAGTCTAAGGTTAATAAATATCTGGTTTTATCAAGTATTTCTATGAGGTCATCAATATGGGCATAGGATAGGTGTCAAAATTTTAGTTTTCAAATGCCACAAGAAAAACATATTAACCCTGTTATCTAAGTCATCAGTCTCTAGATGAGAAACTGGCATCTTTAATGCTTTAAACTGAAAACTTTGACAAAATTGCTGCGTAACCCTTCATATAAAGAATGTGCTTTGATCAGTAAGTATCTTTTAGTAATACTCACTTTTTAAATGGCAGCAGCATTTCTCTGTCAATAGCATTAGTTTTATGTTATGATGCAACTTCTGGAAATGTTGTAGCATGGCCATCTGTGACTCCTTGCATTAGATGGTATTGTGGAACACCATAGTGATACCCACTGCTAGATCTTACTAATGACCCAACAATGTCCGCAGTGTACATAATTGCATAACTTCTGCAACTTCTATACCAAAACTCCTGAGTAATGGCTAACCATATTTGCCAACGACTACAAGATGGGAGTCATTGCTCATTTACTTCACTGATAAAGAAGCACATCAGAGAGAACTAATCCTTACAAACCAATGGTGAATAGAGAAAAGAGTTCAAACTACATGCAAAAAGTGCATAACTGATACCTTTTAGAAACATCCTTCATCTACAACTTACAGCATTTCACTCTACTCAAACAAGGTATTCGGATAGCTCAGAACCTGGGTCAAAAATTCCTTCATGTTTGCCCACTGCGTTGCAACAGCAGCTAGGAAATCCTTTTATCTAACACAACTGATTTCCAGTGGTAACTCATCTAGGTCAAAACATTGTACTGCCCCTCCAGATTCTGCCCTAATTAGACCAATTATTGAGTACAATGCCTCCTTAGGCATGTACCTAGCCAGACATTATCACACAGGTAAGAAGGCCACAAAGGTTCATGATGAGAAAGATTATTGGCTTAAAAATGTTTGCCTACCAAAACAGACTATACACCCTATCCCAATACATGTTTTATGTTTGGCGGTGCCATGATGGCAGTAGCCTCTCCAGCTCCCATTGTACACTTATGTTTTCAATGTTGTACTTACCTATATTGTCAACATGCAGTGCTGTTCGTCTGGTCAGGTGTGTATCCAGTGTCAATGGTTATGGTTGTGATGTCCGTGGCATCCTGATGTTTTTGCTTTACTTACCTTTGGAACTTGGAACTTGAAGTAAGGTTGCAGAAGCAGAAGCAGTGTTTGCCGGAGCGAAATTTGAATGTTGGGTCAGAGGAATCCAGAATGGAGTTGTGATGAAATATGGATGGTTTGTTTTTCTGGAGCTGTGCCAGTGATAGAATGCCTGGTGAATTATTGGAGGAGGACAAAATTGTGGTGGGGTTGTGACCGTTAAGGCCTGCGGTTGGCTGCAGAAGTACATCAAGGGATCGGTATGGCTTGCTGGTTTCTGGCGTGGAGATGTGGTGCCTTGTAGTTCCTTGTTGGACAGGAGAAATGTTTCTATTGCTGAGCAGATGTTCTGTGCCTGTTGTTGGACTAGGACTAGAATGTAGTTGGTGCTGGAGTTGGATTGCAGCGGTTGAAGACTTTTGGCACCATTGGTTGGCTCGTTATTGTTTTTATAGTTTTGTTTATGTGCAAGGTTTTTTATGTTAAATTTTGTGGCTGTTGCTGATAAATGTTGAGCTTGCAGGAAAAAAATTTCATTCAGCTGTGCACTTGTGGAGGCATGTGGTTGAATGACAATAAAGTTATTCTTGATTCTTTATAGACTGCTGCATGTAGATCTCTGCCATCAGAAACCCAAGCCTAATGCATGTCCTATTTCTTCCCAGGATGATTAGCTAAGCAAAAACCCAAACCAGGAATATGACCCTAAACAAAACTAGTTGTAATTGAGAAAGAAGTAAAGAGTTTTTGTCCTGAATTGTGGAAGAGCAGAGGTTCTTTTCTTTTGTAAACTCAACACAGAGTTGGGGGAACACAAGATCAGGGGATAGCAATGGGTGTCAGAATAGTTAGCTACACCTCTGATTCTGTGGATCTGTTCATTTCAAAGTGAACAGTTTAACATCTTCTCAAGCACATCTTCCCCTGCAAATGGTAGCTCTAGACAGAAGTTGTTTTCAATTTCATTTTTCACCATGCTTATGTTTTTGTTGACTAGACTGACCCTTAAATTAAGTTTTCTGCTTTAAAGTGACAAAAGTGGGTTTAGAACTCTGACCATATTGTGTTGTTCCCCTTTTTCTGCACCAGTCTTTTTTCTTGTTGCCTAAGTTCTCCTTTTTAGTTCATACCTTCTAGATACAATTTCCCACATTCGCGCTCTCTGTTTCAGTATGATAGAAAGTTTCAAATTCTTTTCATACTGCATGTTTTTCAATCCTCCTAGCTTTAGTATTTCAGTAGTGAATGTCTTTGGTATGGCATTGTTCATGTAGTAGATGTTACACCCCCATAGGCAGTTACTATGATTTCTAATAGTCATTTAACTGAATACATATTTTTATTTAGGCAGGTATGATGTACGTGCACTCCCCTCAACAGCAAACCGCACACTCCACATGAAGGTAAATTAGCAACAGCACAGGATTGTTTTCTCTTCAGGCAGGGTAAATGTGTTCAAAATTGTATGACTTCTAGATCTGGTGACTTCAGGAAATATTGATTCTAAAAAATGCCTGTTGTGCCAAATCATGTGTTATATTTGTGCATCAAATTCAGCAAGTTCATAAAATAAACAGAGATATTGTGAAGTCAAATAAATGTCAGTGGTGCATGCTCTTCTTATAAAGGGAGTTGGCATAATGGTTAAGGTATTTGCCTCACAAACAAAAGGTACAATGCTTGATTCTCACCTTTCAAGGCCAATTACATGGCCAGGATATCATGTCAGGCTAAAGACAATAAGAAGGTCTTATACACCTATGTCTAAAACCTTAAAGGTAACACACACCAGTGTGTTGAACCGGTGGAGAATGGCACCACCTTCATTAAGTAGTGATATAGCAAATCTGCTGGCTGACAAATTCAGCTCTAAATTCACCCCCTAACTCTCCTTCTGCCTCCACCAATGAAATCCCGGGTTCCTATTACCTGATTGAACGTTTAGTTTAGCGAATACCTAAACATCGATCTGGTAATAGCGAAACAAAAAAAACACGAACGGCCGATTTAATGCAGGGAAAAAATTCTCTTGGCTGTTATCTGGATTTTTTCCCCCTTTCCCCACTGTAGAGCAATCTCGGAATTGGTACATTTAGTTAGGGGGGTGTAGGGGCACAGTCCCCCACTTCATTTTGGTTTAATTTTTTTTTTTTTTTTTGCAGCCGAGGGAATACACTCTCTATGTTAAATTGTTCATTCACTGTTTTACTATTTCGATATTACCAGATCGTTTAGGTATTCGCTAACCTAAACATTCGATAGGTAATATAGACGTGAAATCCCTACTAGCATAACATGACAGCACTCACTAAGGACAAAAATGCAGGCTCAATGGGCCCCAAACAATATCCCCATTTGCCTCATAAATAGCTTGAAAATTAAACTTGTGTGACTTTTCAACTACATCCTCAAAACAGGCTATGTATCACATGACTGGAAGATTGCAATGGTTATCCCTCTTCAGAAGGATGGACAGTCAAATGACCCTGAAAACTACAGACTCATTATTCTAACTAATATAATATGCAAAGTCATGGAATGAATTATCATGTAAATGATCAACAAAGACATAAGCAGGCTGCAGAAACTGGACCCATCCCAGTTTGGTTTTGTGAAAGGAGGTCCATGTCTACATAACCTGGTAGACTTCTTTTAGAGTACCAATGATCACTGAAGCAATGGATGAGGCAAAAATGGTTCATGCCACCTACCTATACCTGGCTAAGGGGTTCAATACAATACCCACTCAGGTACCATTAACAAACTCAGAACTTATCAGAAGCATAACTAATGAATCAACACCACATCCAGCAAAAAAAAATAAAAAAATAAAATATCAAGTTATTGCAGTTATATATATATCCCCACATGCAAATGCAAATGCAAAAAAAAAAAACGATGTTGTTCCTTCTTCTGGCACACCAACTAGGTAGTCAGATGCATGGCATGCCCCCCCCCCACCCGCCCCCCGTATGCCATTCAGGTCTCATTTCTGTGCCATGTCTCCAAAACCTCTTCTAACATATTTTATTTAAAAAACATTCTTCTTCTTTTAAACTGTAGCATATTGTTTGCTACAAATGTAGCAAACAGTTGCTACAGTTTATACCCTGCCTCCTGCATGGAGTGCTACAGCACTCAGGTTTTAGGGTTTTTTTTTTTTAGTTTTAAACTGTAGCAGACTGGTCAGGTACATGTCAAAGGATGCATTATACTCAAACATGGTTCTGATAAGGGCCCAATGAAGTGGTACTATGACTTCCTTGAACCTGGATGCAATGCCTTTAGTTATAAGTTGGGCAACATAGAATGATTTTCTTATACCTTGTCCATATGTTGGCCAAATGCCAGATTACTGTCTATATATGCTCTTAGGGGTGTCTTATTAGTGGCGTAATTGGCCTGGGTGACAGTTTTCCCAAAAGGTACTATAATGCATTTCTTGGCATGTACAACTGCAAATAAACCTGCAAGACTAAGGTCCCAGAACAAGCTAGAAAAATGCAAACACATAACTTTTTTTTTGGCTAAAATATCCTCTTTTCACATCTTATACACAAGTTATACATTATTTTTTAAAGTTACAGTTCTGTTATACTTTAACCCACCACATGACCACACAAATGCATATATATATATATATATATATATATATATATATATATATATATATTTATATATATATATATATATATATATATATATATATATATATATATATATATATATATATATGGGTCTACTTTGTTTGATAGAAAACACATTTCAGTGAAGCTCATTTTGTCGAAGTCTCATTTCACTGAAAATGAATTGCCTGAGCACAATTCACTGAAAACTCACTTTACTGAAAACTAATTTGACTAAAACTCATTTTGTCCAAAAAGGTATATGCCCTGTTCCACACTGTAGTGCAATCCTGAAGTTAGTATATATAGTAAGGGGGGGTGTAGGGGGCACAGCCCCCACATTGGGGGGTTTGGGGGGCATAACCCCCCACATAATTTGTGTATATATTATCTTC
>NC_056742.1:67684315-67689315 GCF_019279795.1 Protopterus annectens
TGGAGGGTACATGGGGGGCTTGCACCCCTGCTCATACTTGGTGGAAACTAGTATGCTTTGTCTTGTCTGTAGTCAGTGTATGTATCTTGTGTGTTTTCAGTCTTTTGGGATTCAGGATTTTGAATTTTCAGGATTTTGAGTTTTCAGGATTTTGGGTGTCTGTCTTATGGGATTCAAGATTGTGGGTTTTCAGTCTTCTGAAGTGAATCCATATATATACACACACAAACACACACACGCGCGTGAATATATGATTAAAGTCATATGGTCAAAAATCAAAACGTTTTTTTTATTTTTATTTATTTTATTTATTTTTATTTTACATTTCTTGACCGGGATAGTCTGAATGGATGCATGTCCATTTTCAGCGTAGGCCTGGGGAGAAAAGCTCCAAGGGTAAGCAGATACAGCATTACATAATAGCAGCATTACATATTACAAACAGACTATTTACAGAGATTACATAAGTAAGCAAGTTAAACAAGTTCCACAGGTTAGAGTTAATCCTGAGCGCAAGTCAGGATTAAATTAAATTACACAGTAAACTGGTTAACAGACTTTTGCACATTCTAGAGAGAGTTAGCCAGGCTTGATATATTGACATAGCCAGTTCAGTGACAAATGTTGTTTGAGTCTAGTTTTAAATTGACCTGAGGTGGAAAGTAAGGTAATATCAGCTGGAAGAGAGTTCCAGGATCTACTTACAGAGTTTGCAAAGAGAGAGTCACCGGCTGTGTTATTAATTTTGCTAGTCTGAATTAGTAGTTTGTTAGAGGATTGAAGCAGTCTAGGATTGTTATAGGGGGTGATAATATTTTTAAGTGCAGGAGTATTGTTTGGATTATAGAGGATTTTATAGGCCATAATCAGTTGGTTATACTGGTTATACTGGATTAGGCTGGGTAGTTCAAGCCACCCAAGCTGATTTAGATTGATGCAATGATGTGTCCTAAAAGGCAGCCCAGTGGCAAACCTGGCAATGTGGTTGTAGCAAATTGAGAGTTTGTTAATGGCAGTCTTGTTTAAATTCGAGAGTAGAGGGGATGCATACAGAAGGGTTGAAAGAAGGTGAGAGTGAGCTATGGCAATTTTAGCTGGAGGGGTAAGGAAGGCTTTTATTCTGTAAAGTCACCCTAGTTTTTATTGATGGTTTTGATAGTTTGGTTAACATGTAGGTTGAATTTTAGATTATTGTCTGTGATGACACCTAATAGTTTTGTAGAGGGGTCAGGGGAGATTATTGTGCCATCATTTGAATTTATGGTAAAGGTGAAAGCGGTAGACCTACGTGTTGGTGAAAATAACAGCATTTTAGTTTTTTGGGGGGATTTAGGATCAGACGATGTTCAGAAAGCCAGTTTTCTATTGTATTAAAGGTCGTCTGGGTAGATGACCATAACTCTATTGGAGATGTGGCTGAGCAAATCAGAGTAGAGTCATCAGCATATTGGATACAGCTGACTTTTGGGATGATAGTATAAAGGTCGTTAATGAAGATGGAGAACAGCAATGGCCCTAGTATAGAGCCTTGTGGTACTCCAAGGGTGTTAGGTAGAAGGTTAGAGAGTTTCTTCTGCCAGAGAACAGCTTGCTGTCAACCATTCAGGTAGCATTGAAACCATTGAAGGGCTCTAGTATCTAAACAGAAAGTTTGCAGGGTGTGGATTAAAAGTTGGTGATCAACCATATCGAATGCCTTGGAAAGATCCAAGAAGAGGGCTGAGGATATATAATTATTGCTGCGATTATGGTTTATGGTGTTGGTAAAGGCTAGGAGGGCTGAAGTAGTGCTGTGATGAGGACGGAAGCCATGCTGAATGTCTGCCATAGGGTGATTCTGGATTAGGTGGTGCATGAGTTGTCTATGAATACATTTTTCCATAATCTTTGCAAGTGGAGAGAGTATAGTTATTGGCCTATAATTGGAGAATTCAGTAGAGCTGCCTCCTTTGTAAAGTGGGATTACATAGGATATTTTCCAGATGGTGGGAATTATACCTTCTACTATGGTTCGATTGATTAGTATTGAGATGGGGTAAGCAATAGCATCAGCTGATTTTTGTAGGTACTCGGCAGGGAGTTGATCAGCAGAAAGTGTAGTGGCTTTTAATTTTTTGATCAAGGTACAGATAAGTGAAGTGGCGACTGGTTGGAAGCTGAATGCGAGTAGGTTTCTAGGGGTGCTACTTTCAGGACCAGAGGAGCTAGGAGGTAGTTGGCTAGCTAGGGCTTGAATTGTCTCAGTAAAGAATCAATTAAAACTGTCAGAAACATCTTCAGGGGTTTTATCAATAGTAGCAGCAGGGATTGGGGTTGAAGTTTGTCCAGGATATAGTAGCTTATTTAAACCTGCCCAAAACTTCTGAGGGTTATTTTGATTTACTGTCTGCAAATTACAGTAGTATTGTTTTTTGTCTTGTAAAATTGATTTTTTGGTTTCGTTCCTGGATTGCCTGTATTTAATGTGATCTTGGGGGTCTTTAGAAGAACGCCTTAAAGCCCATGCTTTGTTTCTAAGGGTAATTTTGAGTTTATACTCTTTAGAAAGCCATGGCGCAGTTTTTGCCTTGGTTCTCTTTGAACGAACAGGTGCATGCAAATCAAGGATCTCAAGGAATTTGTTGTTAAAGTATGCTACTGCTTCCTCTAAGGGGAGGTGTTTTAGAATAGAACAATTACATGAGTTTAGTTCTTGTTGGAATTTGGCAGGGTCAAAGTTTTTATTGTTTCTAACATTTCTGAGTAAGGGTTGTTGGGAATTAATGGCTTTGTGCTTAATTACATATGTGAGAAGGTGATCGCTTAGGCCATCAAGGAGGGTACCAGAGGTGTACAGTTGGGGGGGGGGGACTATTTATGAGTACCCAGTCAAGTATGCTTTCTTTTTGGTTGGGTTTACCTATCTTGGTAGAGGTGGCTATGATTTGTGTAAATGCATGCAGGTTAATATGGGTGGTTGGGGATTCTGAGAAACAGGTGCCCCAGTCTATGTTAAAGTCTCCAAGTAGTAGGGTTTCTTGACTGTAATGACATGATAGCCAGTGCAGGATATCTTCAAGTGTAGATATATTGTTACCTGGGGGAATGTACATACAGATGATATTAATACATTTATTTTTATTAAGTTGCAATTTGGTGGAAGAATCTCCGAGTTATTAATCTGAGGTGGTTGTATTACATCTATGGTGACATTCAACTCAGATTTATAGAGTACATCTACCCCACCTCCCTTCCTCGAAGCACGATCCAGCCTGTGTGTGTTGTTCCCAGGTGGTAACACTTCATTGTCTTTAGTGTTAGGTTTTAACCAGGTTTCAGATAAACAGAGAATCTCAGGGGAGTGGACATCCAGAAGTGCATACAATTCATGTACCTTGTTATTAATGCTTCTAATATTGAGGTGACAGGCTAGGAGAGCGTTAGTTGGCCTATTCATTGTAGGTTTGTAGCTTAGATTGCAAGCAGAGGGGGTATGTGTATCTGAAGTGGGTGGGCCAGGGTTGGGGTGAATATCACCACCAAGTATTAGGTTGAGTCTATACTTGGTGATGAACTTCAGGAATTTGTTTATTAGTTTGTAACAGTATTTGGATCTAGAGCTAATGTGCCTGGGGTTGAGATGTTGATACACTGATCTGGTACTGTAAGTATGATTGAAGGTGGGAGGATTTACAGCTGGGGTGATAGTATGGCCTTTTGGGACCTGAAATCCTGTGAGAAACTGGTTTTCATACAAGGTAAGGAGGTATGGTGCGAACAAGAGGGGTAATAAAGAGGAGTATATCATTATCTGTGATTCAGCTAGTGAGTTAAGGAACTGTTTTACCTGGTGATGTAGCACCAGAAGATAGAGTGGTGAGGTAAAGGTACTGGAAGGGGGATAGGAGAATGCCAGATGAAAGCTAATAGGTGCTATTAAAATGTAGGTAGAAGAATGGGGGTGGGAGGAATTATCCCAGATGAAAGCAGATAGGATCTAGAAAGTGGGGGAGTGGCTATAATACTATAAATTTAGAGGTACTGGGAGTGGGAGAGAATTGGGGGCAGGGAGGGGAGCGAAGAGAGCCTGAGCATATTGAGGGCGAACGTAGCAGGGCTATTGCAGTTTACAAGGTTTCCTAAGGTGTCCTAAAGCTATAAGGTAAGTATTATAGCTCTTAATGTAAGAGTCAGTTTACTTAAGTTACAGGGGAAGGAGGCAAACACTCAAGTAGAAAAAAAGAGACCTATGGCTGACCGAAATGGTGACTTGCTTAATTACACAGCACTGTAAGTGAAAGCTTAACAAATGCTTTTTGTGTGCAACCTATTCTGCTTAAATGCTGAGAGAAACTGATTGCAGTCCTGTAGACACCATTTTGTAGGGAACTGTAAAGTTCAATCTGCTTAAATGCTGAGAGAACATATTACTACAAAAAACAATCCAAAAATCAACTTTTCTGAAAAAAAAATAGAATAAAAATATAAAAATTCAAATAATGAGAAAACCATTTTTTGGCATCTACCTCACCCCCCTGCAACTTAAATTTACCAAATCCAAGATCACATTTTAGAGGGGAAAGGGCAAATTCCCACTGAACCATAATCTCACAAAAGAAAAGGCCAGCAATTTGCAATCTTTAAATATTGCACTCAAACAAATGCTAGTTCAAGAAATGTAGTATTGTATTGCATGATTATTACGTGGTTGGGTCTTCTTTTCCCAGTACACCCACCCTGTCAATTATTAGTGCATGCATAGATGAGTTGTTAAATTACACACACTCAAAGACACACAATCTCACACACACACCTATATATATATATATATATATATATATATATATATATATATATATATATATATATATATGGTTTACCATCACAATGCCGATGTGCACTTGCACGGCTATGAAGTATTCGAACATCAGATGTTTGAATACTTCATATTGCGGCAGGTGATGTGAGCGAACGTTGCCATTGCGAATGGACTGTGCATTCGCAATTCCAACGCTCATGGG
>NC_056742.1:67694315-67716815 GCF_019279795.1 Protopterus annectens
TTTGGTGCCTTCATTCATTTTCATAATCCTTATACCTGTTTAGAAACACAGAGAAGCTGGATAAATTACATAAATTCAAAACTCTGAATCTTCATTTTTAATTGAATTTCTCAACAAATCTCTTACCTTACAACGAGAAAAAAATATGGTGTTAACACTCCTTATCTAAAGGAACATTAAAATATGCTTTTAACAGTCCTTGGCAATGACTAACTATATTCATTGTTTAAAAAAAAATCATACAAACAACAGTATAACAAAACAATTTTCTAAATGAAAAAGATTCTGAAAAGAAAGATGCCACCAGTGACTGTGGTCAGATTAAAAATCTGGGTACTAATTGACAGTATCTGGGGAAAGTAGCTGAATTTCAGTTTGCTCACCTTTCTGAGGAGAGAGTATTTGTACTATTCTAGTAATCCTACAAAAGTATAAGGGAACTGCATATACTAAGAATATTTAAATGATAGAGGAGATTGTTATAATTCTTGGGATCATGGGAGAAGGTTTAGTGCATGACAGGTGGGGCTTCTGCAGTTCAAAGATCTCATTAAGACAGTAACAACCTGGTACAGCCTAGTCCATAAAAGGGCACCATGACAGATGTGATAGAAGAGCAGGCTAAAAGTGATTTAAACAAAAGGGTTCAGTCACACTAACCTTGAACAGTAAATATCACTGTAACTATGTTTGGAGGGGTTCACCTCTGTCTACCCACACTGAGGGGAGATCCTCTTTCCACCTGCTACTTGTAAACTCAGAGAAAAAGGAGTACTCCATTGCACCACAATCTCAGTGTTTTAATACAGATGTAATCTATTTCTTATTTCTAATAGCATCAAGTATCACTCGCAAGTGTGTTATATTTCTGTTTGCACCTCTATAGATGTCTTTAGACCTTATTATTCCAGTTATCTGTACCTCATGTTCTAACCCTAGCCCCTTACAGGGAATGAATGGGCCATGAAGTCAACTGGTAGGGAGGATTCTTTTTTACTTAAGATTAACAGTGTAGTCTAAAAAGAACATTAAAAACATATGTTCAGTAAGTCAGCTGTATGTTTAAGCTAGTGGTCATCTTTTTCCAAAAAAGATTAATCCTTCTGTTATTCTGGTGTAGCCCACAGCCCTTGTAGCTTAATCCATATCTCCTCTTAGCTAACACCTTCCATCCTTCCCATTTAGTCATTTAAATAACAATTATATCCTTGCCTTCTGCTTCTCTAACACAGAATCTACCCATCCATAATCTCTGTCAAGTTTTCCTCAGTTTACCTCTAACTACCCTGGTAAACCTTCCTCTTTCTCGGCTTTCATTCGTTCTCCCTTTGTGTATTTTCTGTTACAACAAGTATTAAATTGTTTAGTATGAAATACCAGATGTTTATCAGTGTCCTAAGGGAAAATGGCCTGATCCCAATTTGTACCAGTACAGCCTCATAAAAGGAAATGTTCACTAATTTCAACAATTTGTTGCCAAAGGCAACTGTCAGAGGCTCACATAAAACTACTGCTGATTTAATTTGACTATGTTTCAAGTTGTATAATGTTACATACATTAAAATATAAAGGATAGGATAGGAAGCACAGTAAGTATTTTTTATGCAAAAACAAACAAAACAAACGAAGGCAGTCCATTCTTAGTTGTAGGCCTACACTTCTGCGCTTTATCAGTCAAATTAATCAAAATGTTTTATTGTTCCTTATAAAACAGCAGGAAAGAAAAGAAATGGTATGTTCATTATATTTCTGCAAAACATTTCCTGTGCATTCACGTTGATCAAACATTTAATTCATATTTTCATAAAATCTAGCCTTCATTGCCTGCAGCTATATAGTGTGAATGACAACAGGAATGATAATTATAATAATTATTTTTGCATCTAAATGCAATACAGACACACTCACTCCAATAGCAGCATACCAATATTGTTTTAATGATTGCAGAGCATTCATCAGATTCAGGAGAAGATGTTTTCAAGGGCATCTGATGCACTCGTCTTATAGGTCACATCAGAGTACCGCTTGTCTCAGAGTGAGAAGACATCATTATGCTTTATCTCGCAGAATTTAAGATTTACACCTTTTTAGTTCCGTAGTTCTGCACTGCATGTGGGAATGAAGCAATAATTACAGCTTAAAGCAGATTTTTGATTATATTAAATAAGAAACAGCTCTGTAGGCTAATTTGTTAATGTAACATTAGTTATGCGGCTTAATATGACAATGATTTAAGCATAGAATTGTGAACGGGATCATGAGAGTACTAGTTAAGAGCAAACAGAATAACTCCTAAACCAATGAATGAGATATATGGATAAATGTAACAGGTTAAATTAATTTATGTGAGCAGACTAGCTGATATTTACATGCATAAGTGTTTTTCAAACGTCTGTATATTTACACACAAAGGTTTTGCAAAGTGTCTAAGAAAGTACTTTTAAAACAGAGGTAGGTTCCAAACAACAGGAATGATAAAATGAGTTGTTTGAAATATGTCACGCATTGCTGATCATGGCTCCCTTGCTGACACTAAGCAGTAGCCCATTACAGCTTTGATGACATTGATAGCAGTGTCACCTTTTAATGAACAATTCTTGTAGTGGGCCAAAACAAAGTCGATAGCTAACAAGGATGTATGATTCTACATTAATTCAGCACAAATGAAGAGCAAACAGCAGTTAGTTATGTATGCTGCAGATCTTTCAAAGTGAGCAGAAATGTATGTACTTTAAAACAGATGAAAACTCAGACACTGACTCCTCGCTATAAAATGAACTTTTTACTTGCAGATTCACCAAACTAGATAAGCATTTTGCTCTACTTTTAGTTAAGTAACCTAGTGACACCCACTAGATGATAATGCATTATGCCCCCTTATTGTTTTGTGACCTTTTTCTTAAAAGCCATAGACATCTGGGTGCACATACGAATTAGTACACACACCTATTCCCTTAACACTGATACCATGTTCAAATCATTATGACTGATGCAAGAATCAATTCACAGAGACCCAAAAGAGATGTTTTCTTAAAGAAAGACCAAATATCTAATAAGAGGTATCCCGACAGAAAACTTACAGAATGTTCAATATAGATTTTTGGTGGACTAACTTCTCTCATTTTAGAATGCTTATTGGTCTATATGACAGTATACCATTGGTAACTGTAAACAGAAACATTAACTGCTTAATATCATTGGAAGAATATTAAATGAGCTACAGCACTGTGGCTCTGATTGCTCCGACATCCAGGTAAATCACCTACCACTAGATTCATTGCAAGTTGTCAGATATGAGGGGAGAAAGAGAGAGAGAGAGAGAGAGAGAGAGAGAAATATATACCAAAAATGTTAGACTGCTTTGAATAAAAAAATCATCTAGCATGTTTCATGCTACTGTATAGAGACAGCCCTAGCATTCATGATTGACAGCACTTGTATTATGAGTGTTTGATTCAGAAACATGCTAATGAGACAATAATGAGGTCTTTCCAAGTGTGGCCATAGCTACCTCCAAATCACATTTTTTCACTGTTGAATAAATTGACTTACCTGGAGTAGGCAATTACCGTGAGTGGTGTGCCTTTTTCTGAATTTCAGGTATCTAGCACGTAAATGAAATATTATTTATTTATTTGCAGTTTGTTTACCAGGATAGTCCATTGGGCCATAAGGAACCCATTTTCAATGGAGTCCTGGGGAGAAAAGCTCTATTACATTAGAAGTATAAAACGTTTCAGAATTAGATAACTTTTACAAATATAAAAAAACCAAAAAATTATCAGACATTAGAAAGAGAATTCATGGTAATAAGTTACAATAAATTAGCCTGTGATACTTTCAATTATAGTCAAACAATAAGAATGCAAATTACATCTGGAGATTATGGGCTGAAGGAGGTTGTTAGAAGATATGTTTAGGTATTAGGATGTTATGTAGGAAGGGAGTTATTAATAGATTAGGATGTTATGTAGGAAGGGAGCTATTAGTAGATAAGGTAGGTAGTGGGAATATTATAGTAAGATGTCATGTAGGATGAGAGCAAGGGCATTCCCATTGTGAGATTAGGTGTGAGCGAAGAAGAGTTTTAAAGAGAGAGACAGAGATTATTAGTGGTATGGATAACAGGTGAGACAGAATTTCAGTGATGTGCTAAGCAGAAGGATAGAAGATTTTGCCCGGAGGGTGGGCAGGTTTATGTAGCTTGATTAAGTTGGAAGTTAGATCAGAGGCATCTGTTTGGATGATGCATTTTGAAGGTACAGGCAAGGGAGGGACAAAGAGAGGGGCAAAAAATAATTTTGTGAGCCTGGATAAGTTAAATATAAGTGAGATAATTGGGAAGTTCAAGCCAGTTCAGTTGGTGCAGGGAGGTGCAGTGATGGGAATTGGATCGATGACCTACTGCAAATTTTGAGATTTTATAGTAACAGGAGGAGAGCTTAGATTTGAGGGATGATTGCAGATTTGTAAGGACAGAGGCATCATACCGGAGGGAAGGGATGCGGTATGTATTGGCAAGAATGAGTCTGGTGGAGGGAGAGATGAAACGGTTGTGGTGATACAGCATACCTAGTTTCTGGTGAATTTTTTTTAATATTTACTTGAATATGGTTATCAAACTTTAGTTGGTCAAAGATGATGATTCCTAGCAATTTGGCAGTGGGGACGGTTTCTAGAAGAGTGTTATTTTGGTTGGTGATAGAGAAAGAGGTTTTGTCTAGGGTAATGCTTTTAGAGGGTGAGAATATCATTAGTTTGGACTTGGATGTGTTTAGTGCTAGGTGGTTATCTAGCATCCATTGTTCTGTAGAAGAGAAGGCATCTTGGGTTAGTTTTGCTAGGGCAGTGGTGGAAGTCGCAGAACAGATAATTGTTGAATCATCAGCATATTGGATGAGGTTAGCATTAGGGATAGCATGGTGAAAGTCATTAATGAAGATACTGAATAATAGGGGTCCTAGAATAGAGCCTTGGGCACACCTGTGGGGGTGTTTAGGAATGGTGAAGTAGCTAATTTCCACTTAACTGCTTGTTGCCTATTTGATAGGTAGCTGGTGAACCAGGTAATAGAGGAGTGGGAAAGATTCAGCTTAGAGAGCTTAGTAAGGAGAAGGTTATGGGAGATCGTGTTGAAGGCTTTAGAGAGGTCCAGGAGGGGGGTGGATACAATATGGCCAGTGTCACAGGCTTTGTTTATGGTTTCTAGGAAGGAGAGGAGAGTGGTGGTGGTGCTATGGCCTGGTCGGAATCCATGTTGGGATGGAGTAAGAAGGTTATTATTTATTAGATAGGGTAAGAGTTGAAGGTGGATGTACTTTTCAAGAAGTTTTGAAATAGGGGATAAGATAGTGATGGGACGGAAGTTAGAGATTTCATTACTGTTACCACCTTTATGTAGTGGAATGATATAGGCCTTTTTCCAGAGCTGGGAGACCTGGCTTTCTGAAATAGATTGATTTATCAAGATGCAAATGTGGAAAGCAATGGCTTCTGCAGCTATCTTGAGGAAGAAGGATGATATTTCATCAGGAGCATTAGAGCAATGTTTTAATTTTTGAAGAAGTTTTTTTATGGTAGAGGTGGGAATGGGGTTCAGGGAGATTTTGATTCAAGAGTCTCTATATAGTTTCATAGGTGTGTACTATGCTAACAGCCGCAGAGGCTTTTTTAAGCCTAGCTATACATCACAAATGTATCTGACAAGTTTAGTAACCTTAAGATTGTTCTAAGGGGTATATGTAGACTTGGACTTGTTTGTCAACTATTTAAAGGGTACCTCAGTCCATTAAGGATCTAGGTGCCAGATCCAGGGTGGATTTCTGATTCCACATCCACTGATTCAATTTATGCTTGAAAAGGGTTAGGATAGAACTCTGCTTCATATGGATGGGTAGCCTGTTCCAGAAAAGTGGTATTATCAGAGACACATAGCTCTCTATCCATCATGATCTATTTATGTTGCAAGCAATAGTTAAGTCCCTAGATTTGGTAATTCTGATGCTATTTGATTTGCAAACATAAAGAAGGTCCATCAGAGCAAAATTCAGGGATGCCTTGTATGTCAGGCAAAGATTGCCCCTCAACATTCTGTAAGAGACTAAGTGCAGGGGTAGAGCTTTGAGGTGATCTGAGTTGGGCATGCTTTTTATACCCTGTATTCTTTTTGTGAGGAACCTCTGTTGAAGTTCCAATTATTACATGTGCCTGGTCAGGTATATGCATTGTACTCAATGACTAGTCTCATGAGGGCCAAGTACAGTGGAATGATGACTTCCTTGGACCTAGATGTCATACCCTAACGTATAAGATGTGCAATATAGAATGATTTCCTTACTACCCAAAATTCATGATGGTCAAAGGACAGGTTACTGTCTACATGCATCCCCAAAACTCTGACTGCTGGATCTACTCTTATGAGTGTTTTATCAATGAGATAGTTTCCAGAAATAGCTGACTTCCAAAAGGATACTATTTTAAATTTCTAGGTGTTGAGTTTTTGACTATGCCTCTAGCAGCAGTCATTGGTCTGAGTCAGCCCTTTGAGGATATTAGTGTCCTTGGGCAGCCAGAGGGCTTTGATGGTGGCATTAACCTCAAACAGGTAGATGTCAAAAAGGAGTGAACCCAGCATAGAGCTCTGAGGGACTCTTTCTATGTGAGCAGCCTTTTTTTTGGAGGTAGACTCCCCTATCCTAACTGTTCGGGCACTATCTAAGGGACAGCTGGTTTTCCAGTGGGTGACATATGGGGCTTTATCTAATTGCATGAGTTTTATCTACACTGCCTGAGCTGTGGTATTGCATCAAATGCCTTGACCAGGTCAGGTTAGGCTGTATGCATCATTTTGCTCTCATCCATTGCTTGGTGACTTTCTCAAAAAAGTTCACAGGATTGAGCAGGCAAAATCTGTCCTTGATGAAACCAAACATTTCAGTCATTATGTTTTCTCTTCTTTCTTTATATGCATATCGTTTTCCTTTCTAAAGGTTTTATCATAATTCAATACACTTATTGCATTTTAAGAATTTTGATTGTATGGTTTACATTCTTCGCTAATGTCAAAAGAAATGCTTTTCTTTCGGTTTTAGTTTTACTTTTGCACTGAATGGAGCATAATTTCATTTTTGATTCTCTGCTTGTGTGCTTTGCTGATGTACTGTAAAATAACTTGGTTTATATTTTATATGCTATTTTGTCTGAATTTAAAAAATCAGTAAAAATGTTCTAGAAAAAATCCCTAAAATGTTAATGTAATATTAAAGATTGCAACCCTCTTTTTCTATTGCTGTTGGCAAAATTAGGAAGGAAGCTGTGACGGAAACAAGCTGACAATACATGATGGCAGAGATGTATATTGACTTTGCAGCACAAAATATAGTCATCAGACTCTTACATCAGAGAAAATATAAGATAATGCAAGCATTGATAGCACCTTACAGAAAGTAAAAAAATGTACTGCAAAATCTGTGGTATAAAATATTTGATATAATGCCACATTCTTTATTCATTCACATATTTGCATAATGAAATCATGATCTTAGTCCCTACTGATTGGAATATTTGCATAATGAAATCATGATCTTAGTGTCTACTGATTCTAAGTTCCTCTTGAAAAATACAAACTGGTAATATTTAATTTGCTGCATGTTTGAGACTCATCTACAAAGTATTCATGAGATATACCAAAAAATACAAAGATGAAACTATTGATGAGAGGAAGTTATGATTTCCACACAGTGACAAATATTTGGAGGGTATGTTTTCCAGTTGCCTCAGACATTGACTTAATTTGGAAATTAAATGTTCAGTACCTTTCAAGAAGTCACAGCTGTCACCACAGTCATGGACAGAACACAGCACAAGTTTTGCTGGACCCTAGCCAACAAAATATCTTTATTTGTAATCACTAATGATTACAGAAGAAATCATGTTAGTGAACCAATTGCTTTTATGTCAACAGATATAATCATTTTAGTCACGGAAAAAATATATATTGCTTACCTGGCATTATTTCAGTCCTAAGAACTGATAAAAGACATTTATTTCACAGTAATGAATTTGTTGATTTTGCCAAGTATTTGGGATTTAAGCGTAAGAAGGTGACATCTTTCTGGCTATAGGTCAAATAACTTGTTGAGATGTCTGTGTACTGCTTAGGCAAGGCTTTGAGAATAACTAAAGAAAGGCATGTGCCATTCATGTAATATATAGAGACATTTTATAGTTTACAGAAAGCAGCATACAGCGCACCAGGACATTCTCTTGCACAAACTTTGATAAAAGACTGTTTTTAAACTGAGCATTCCCTCTTAAGAGTAGTCTAAGACCTGTGATAACAAACTAGAAAAATGTCACAAGGGAATGTAAAATGTTAAAATAAAATAGACTGATAAAAATTGTCTCTATGCTTAACATTTTAAACATTTTAAAATAGTTGATTTAGTATTTTTGCAAAAACATAGGTTCATAATGAGTGTTTTCTACCAAAATGTATTATATAATGTAAACTGTGTTATGGTTACAGTGAATAGAATAGGCACAGTGATCAGCAGTGCTCCTAGTTAAGGGGTTACTACAAGAAGATAAGGACCATTAGATACTGAATTTGCACAGGACATTAAAAGATTAATGAAAGTTCTGCACACAGAAGTGTTTTCAGCAGAGACAATAAAACACCATTGCATTTAAAGAACTAATTTTAAGCTAATGCTACTTAGTAGTATGATGATTGCTATTAACATCTTGATTCCAAAACACCACACAGTTATAACATATACATAACATGTAGAACATGCTACTAAAATATTGATTGATTGACAGTACTTTCAGCGAATGCAAATCCCATGAAAGAATTTAGCCAAAAGTACTTTCTGCAAAAGTCTCTCTCTCTCTCTCTCTCTATATATATATATATATATATATATATATATATATATATATATATATATATATATATATATATATATATATATATATATACATAGATATATATTTGCAGGTGGGCAAGACTCCAGTACCACCCATGTGAGGGGACGCCCCCCCAAACTTAAATATAACTACTACGCGGCTGCACAAGAGTGTAGAAAAGGGAATTCTCTACTATCACCAAAAATGCTTTTGGCTAAATATTTTAGTCGATTTGCATTCGATCGAGTTGACCTTGATCAGATGACACATTCCTGAAAAGAAATTGTAAGTTTATAGTGATGATTCAAATGCAAAGGAAACTGTGTAAATGTTATTGATAACATATAAGAAAAAAGTCCAAACCACAGAAATAAAGAACAAAAGTTAAAAAGTGTGGAGAATATTTTTGTAACTAGTTTCAAACAGAACAGTTAAATGTAAGTATTTTCCTGCTAACATACACCTTACTAACCTATCTTTGAGCAGAGTAAGGAGCAAAGTCATAAGTAATCAAGGTGAAAGGCCATGCATGAGGCAGTACTAATGATAGACATGGACATAATGCATAGAGGAATGCTTACAACTTACTTACACTCCATGGCTTGCACTCTGCCACAGACTGCTCCAGTTTATGATCGGGGATCGGTGTAGTGCGGTCCTCCTTACAAAGAACATCCACGCGTTTTGAATGTCACACATTCACAGATAGTATACCACTGTGTACTGTGTGTCCTGTGCATGGAATGGGAAAGTGGTGCTTTATACTGAAACAACAACAGTGGTACACTTTACACATTATGTGTTTTACAGCTAATGTATTACCTGTGCTGTACACAGACAAGGGGGCTGACAAAAAACGTAGAGAATGAATGTCTAAGGTGTTTTCACTGACAATTTTAAAATACTTACTCACTAAAAAATTGGCATACATTAGAGTTCTGGCAGACAGTGTTCTATTGTTTCCATATTTGCTCTCCAGAAAAGCACTGAACAGTTTACCTTTTATGTAGTGTTCTAAGTACACACTTTTAGCTAGTTAGTGCAGCACAGCATGCAATACTAAGCTGCACTGTCTTGCTAAGAAATAATTCATGACTTTGACTCATTATGCATGGCAGTGGACTAGTGGTCATTACCATACTATGGCAATGAGGAGATCTGGTACTGCGTGAGCTCACATTGGCAGCAGCTCACCTGCATCACTGAGAGGGGATAGGATGAGTTCAGGTTTGATAACAGGCTTGATTAATCAACACAGGATTCATTGAGAGTTGGACCTTTCCTATCACACAAGAGATGTTTTTTTTTTAATTTTGTTTGTGTGTAACTGCACTATTATGTTGCTCAGCTATATCTGTTTCACAGCAACATTGTAGCAATGGGGTAGGGGGATCACTGCACTGATAGGTGCAATATCATAAATAGTATGAATTTGGGTTACAAAGATACATGTATGTCACATTAGTGTGGCAGCCAATATTCAGGTGGCTTTCATTTCATGAATGACATACAACCAGAGATGCAGGATCATGTACATATGTACTCTACGCATGAATTACAATATTTATACAATGGAGTAAAAGTGCACAGTGGCTCACTGTATTGTGAAACTTCTTCTATGCATTATAACGGTCTTTATCACATCAATCTATGCTGTGACGTCTGCTCCATGGAGCACAAAGTTTATAAATAAATGCCCAGGAACATTTTTTACATGCTAATATCATTTGGTAAGACTGCTTATAATATAATTGGAATTGCATTAAAATGCATTTTCAGAAGCATGTAAAGACTTTAAATGTGACATCTGGCACTATCTGCCTATTGTAATCTTCAATATTCTGTTAGAAAATCAGAAATTTTAAGAGGCAGGTAGCAAAAATATGAGCCACAATCAGAGAGAGTTGAGAGGTATGCTTAGCAGTACCACAGATGCCGAAGGACAATGGTCTGAGTCATAATCTTGAAAATATGTAGTTTATAGCCAGTGGAAATTATCCAGACATTGGAGCCATGAAGGACTCATTATATCTCTTTGAAGGACATGTTTTTTGAAACCTAAATAATGACTGGTCGCACTAATAAGGAAGTGTAAATGCTACCTTTGAACTTATGAATATCAAAAAATAAGCCACCTATACTATGGTTCTGATTGATGCATATGCCAGGGAATTCTGCTGTTGAGTCTGTGTAGTGCCACAATTTTCCATAGATAGTTCTAGTGCTGGTATGTCAAACCATTATTTTGTACATGTTGTCTGACCCATTAATGCTGAGCATCAAACCTCCCCTAATTAGATGTGAGCCTATTCATTTTCACATATTAGGTATCCCCAGAACTGTGTCAGAGCTGTCCAGAAGGGTTATTATTCAGGCAGCCATAAGTGTGCTTTCTTCTGTCATTGGTAGTCCAGCAATGAGGGATTATGGAACTGGCAAGGGGTGAGTAACCTGCATCACAGGTATGTGCTCTGGGAATGTACATCTTATTTGTATGATCCTCTAAACTCCTCACCACGTTTTGAGAGCAGTGTTCTTCTCCATCAGTTGCATCCCTAAACACTCCATTATGCACACTAGAATAAAAAATCCAGTTCACAGTAAGTCAAATGAAAATACTATACACCTGCTTTTGTTACTTTTACACTGCATTGAGCAAAGTGGTTCTTTGAAAAGATGGTTAATATTTTGGCATCTTTTTAGTGTACATGTTCTTTTTCTCTAATCTTTCCTATTTCATCTGACAATTTCAGTATTATGCCATATCTCCTGTACAGCTGTTATCTCATGTATATGTTCCTTACAGCAGGAAGGATGCATTTTACTGATGTTGAATAATAACAAAGTTGAATAATATGCACTAAAACATATGAAAAGAGAAGATATAAAATGTTAATGTTTATGATCTTGATGAAATAGGGTACAAAGTGGACAATGCAACTAAAAGAGTGCAAGTGAGCACTATCTCTTAGATAAAGCAATGTAAAAGTTGGGCACAGTGGGAATATTCATGATTGATGGTTCAGGGGAAATATGGCAAAAACTATTGTATATATAGCATGGTAGAAGATAGGAGCAAACTTTCTAAAGCAATAGTGCAGCCAGTATTAATGAAGAGATTTAGCAATGTATCAAGGTATTAATTAAGAGATATAATGGAAAATAAGTTTTTTATTAAGCAAGAACTGCAATTTATCACAAAGACAGAGTACTAGCCATAGCTGGTGGGTTAAGGAGAAGTTTTCTGCGATCACATTCTATGTTTCCTATGTCTTTATCTACTCATAGGTTATAGTACTAGGCTACCTGCCCTTTCAGGCCATTTTAAGCCTAGTCAGTTACCCCATGTGAGAATCAAACCCTGTGCCTTGTGTCTGTAAGGTAAACACCTTAACCATTAGGCCAACTTTCCACTAAATGGAAATAGCGTTGGTGAGGTTCAAACTGTGAATGACTATATGTGAGGCATATGCTCTAACTGCTACACTATTGCACCAATCAATTGCATTTCTGCACAGGCTACTAGACCATATATCAGGGATCAGATATTAATATCCTAGCCAGAAAAGGGTTTGTACAACATCTTTTCCTGTGATTTGCTTTAGAGAGGACACTGTTCTCATAACTGTTAGACACAGAATCCTGCCAGTCAAAACTGTTTGCGTTAAAAGTTGTGGTCCTGATCCACTCACTAATATACAACAATTTATCTTTTTTTGGGTATGGATTGAAATATCTATAAATTGGTAACACTCTGTAAATTCTAATACAGGATTCTGATTGACATGATATGGCAGATTTCACATCACCACCAATTTGTTATGTGTTGGGTGGCAGTTTATTATGTATTCCAAAATGGATTTCAAACAGGCTCTGTGCCTCGTGAATGGACAGCAGCAGCAGCAGTCATTCCACTGCACATGTGTAGGCCATCTACAGACCATGGAAACTACACTACAAACAAATGAACAAATAAGTAAACAAATAAATAAATAAAAACATCAAAACGAGCTGAAATGAAGGCTAACAAGACACCTAGTGAATTGAAACTTTCTTAGTGCTTTTATCCACAAGTCATTTTAGCTTCCTCTGTCTCTCTAACTCCATCATTCTAATTAATTTCCTTGTATCTGTTCAACATGTAGCTCACTCAAACAATACTTCTGTGTGTAGCTACCACATGATCACTTTTTCAGCTTCAAGCAAAAAAAAAAAAAAAAAAAAAAGAAAAAAACTTTGCAGTAGAGCAGCTGAAACTTTACATTTTCCAAATATGGTAATAGTTGTTATTTACTGCAGGTACTTTTTGCATGCATTGCTGATCTACAAAAGCACATCTCAGCCACATTATTCTTCCTTTTTTCTTTGAAGAACAGTTTGGAATGTCACTCTATGACTGAGCAATCTAAAACTCCATCCATCCACAACCCCTTTTACCCATTTTTGCATGTGAGGTCAAGGTGTTACTTCAACAGTAACAGTCATCTAGACCCAAGGTTTACACCACCAGGTGGCTAGCCCTGCTATTTTATTTCTTCCATACAACACTCACATGCACACTCACACCTCTGGCCAATTTAGAGTCTCCAATCTACCTTCTGCATGTCTTTGGAATATGTGAGAAAACCGGAGCATGAGGAGGAAACTCATGTGAACATAGGAAGGACATGCACACTCCACACAAAAGGCACCCCAGACAAAAATTGAACTGGAGACCTCTTGTTTTGAGGCGACAACACAAACTGTTGTGCCACTGTGCTGTCCCATATTATGTAATATATGTATATATATATTGGGGTCTGCTTCTAAATCTTGAAAGCTCATATCTTGACATTCAAAATACTGAAGCCAAAATCCTGAAAGTTCAAAATAGTGAAAACTCAAAATACTGAATTCCATAATATTGAAAAAAAAAATACACCAACACTTACAATATTCCAACACAATGACATAACAAAAATATATTGCTCTTCTTCAAGTATAAGCAGGGGGTAAGCCTGCAACCCCCATGTGGGGGCAAGTCCTCCACACCCCCCTTACTTACATATATCAACTCCGAGATCGCACCAAGAAGAAAATCACAAACATGATATTATGTGCTTCATGACTGCCTGTTGCAACCTTAGTCATGTTCCCTTTCAATTTGTTATACAACATAACTCATCTTAGTGTAGTAAAGTGCGATCTCTGGGATGATATATTTAAGTAGCAGTAGGTGTGGTGGGGTGCAAGGGGGTTTACCCTCCTGCTAATACTACTGTTTATGTTAAATTTAAGCTGCATAAGTATGCTCTTCAGTATGAAAAGAACATTATTTATGTCCTTTTGGAGCACAATACGAATGCACCGTGTGCTATATCTCATTAACACCAATGTGGTGTGGAATGTCACACCCCTACACTATACACATGTCCTTGCATTCCAGTGTATTTTCTGAACAAAATCACCTTAAAAATTATAAGGTAATCAAGAGTTTTCTACTATGAGGCATCCTAGATTAAGAATCTTAGTATAATTTTATTACTAATTTCTTGCCCTTTCTAATCCTGCCTATTATAAACTGATAAGTCATATAGTTAAAGAAGTCAGACCCAAGAAAGTCTGGATGCCATAAGGAGCTATGGGTGTAAACTAGAAGAATAAAAAGAAGCTCTCTAAGCTTGAATGAGAATATATATAGGGTAGCTGTAGATCATCTATTTGTCACTTAACTGTACTATTTTATAACTTTAACTTTCTTGCATGTATACAATATTATAAAAAGCATTATGTGCTCATACTGTATTGTATATTTTGGCTTTGAGCATAATAATGAAAATTATAGTAAAAGGTATTTTTGAATTCAAAATGTTTGAGCAAGACTTTTCTCCCCACTGCACTGTATCGGTGTCAGACTGTTAGCCATTATTATATTAGGTTTTAAAACTATTTTATTAGACTACATTAGTATTTAGAATTTTTCACTTGATTTCTTATTAATTCTTAGGTACTTACGTATTTTCGCAACCAGATTTTGCGACCTCTTTTACTTTCTTCACTTTTACTGAAATGGCCTCACTGAAGTGTGATATCGAAGGGTAGACTGGCAGAAGGTCTGTTGGGGATATCTGTAGGGGTTTTAAAAAAACTAGTAAGACATAATTTTGAGGTGTGTGGGTAGCGTCCTTTAACGATGTCCAGCATTGAATTCAGCGATCGCAGTGGTTGCGTGTGTGTACATGTGTTGGGCTGAAAGGAATGCAGGAGTTAGTGTATGATCTGTGGAATGGATTACTTTGTACTGCAGTTCCTTTTGGTGAAGGACTACTACTTATTCGGCTTTACCTTTTTGTTTTTTTTTTTTTTGGATCATGTACGACAGTATTATGAAGGTTAGAAACAGGTTTGGTGCACTTAGGTAGCTTCATCATTGAAACGGCTGATAAATAATACAGGTTTGAAAGCAGAGATTTCCTACTTCACAGACTACAGCATGTGGAAGGAACATGTTCGCAGTAGAATGGGACTCGCTTAACTGACAGGAGATGCTGGCGGTAAAAGAGGAAACCTGTTTTTGAACCTTATCTTATGAGCTGTTTCAATGATAAACCTTCCTAAAAGTACAAAAACATTACAGAACACATGTCTCTAACCTTCATAACACTGCAGTGCTACTATTTGACCTAAACAGAAACAACCAGCATTAGCGCAAAAATCTGGTTGCGATAATACGTAAGTACCAATTCTTATATTCAAGAAAATGTTCTGTATTTGAGAGCAAAACACTCAGTATTTCCTGAAAATGTGTTCATTTAATTCTAACATTAAGACCTTCTGATGGCGCACATCATTGTTGTTCACTTGTTGCTACTGTTAGACTTGCTTAAATAGCCTAGAAAAATTTGCTGATAATTCTGTGCTATGTAATAGTGAATGGTGTATTGTTTATGATAATTCTGTGCTATGTGCTAGTGAATGGTGTATTGTTTATGATAATTCTGTGCTATGTACTAGTGAATGGTGTATTGTTTATGATAATTCTGTGCTATGTAATAGTGAATGGTGTATTGTTTATGATAATTCTGTGCTATGTACTAGTGAATGGTGTTTATGATAATTCTGTGCTATGTAATAGTGAATGGTGTATTATTTATGATAATTCTGTGCTATGTAATAGTGAATGGTGTATTGCTTATGATAATTCTGTGCTATGTATTAGTGAATGGTGTATTGCTTATGATAATTCTGCGCTATATATTAGTGAATTGTGTATTGCTTATGATAATTCCGCTCTATGTATGCTTATGATAATTCCGCTCTATGTATTAGTGAATGGTGTATTGCTTATGATAATTCTATGCTATGTATTTGTGAATGGTGTATTATTTGTTTAAGAACTGAAATATCATCATTTTGAGCCTTTAGCACAATTTTCAGTTTGTTGGCAAACAAACCCTCTCCCTATATCATTATTAGCAGACATAGTTACACATTGTAACCCCCTTTACCTTTACCTTTCTGAACCTCCTCTGTCATCAACCAAGTTTATATCAATCCACAGATACATCAATGGATAAAACAACACAGAAAAAAGTCCAAGTATATTCCAAATTTATTTCGCAACTAAGCGCTTTTGTCTACGTATAACACAAGACTTCATCATAGTTCAATTACAAGCAATACCTAAACACTTAAATAGTACCAATTAAAACAACATGTGATCTCACCTAACCAATACAAACACAGACATTAAATTTTAAATAAATATGCATTACTATATGAATTATGTATAATTAAAAAATATGAACAATTAAATACATTAAAAAATATAAAACACATATTTCAAATAGCAGCATATAAAGCCTTAACCTTGAGAATACTAGTAATGGAGAAATGTTCATTAATCCCCGGAGATACAATTACGTTTAAGCTGCCACCATAACTCCCGTATCTCCACTAATTATTCACAAGGTCCCCCTCTTTTGTTCTTTGCCACCTTCTCCAATACAAAAAAACTTAAAGCTATGTCCCACATTGCTAGAAATATGTTTATATAAAGCATTATTGGCATTTGCTTTTTTAATATCCAAATTGTGTTGGTATATTCTTTCCATAAAGTGCCTAATAGTTTTACCTATATAAAAAACACAGCATTGTTGACACTGTACTACATATATCAATCCTCCACCTGGCAATTATAATACTCTTTTGAAATGATTGTATATCCATTAACCATAAATCTAATACCCTCAAGTATAAATTTACATTGTCTACAGTACCCACATTTATAAGTACCTAATCTCCTATGACTAGATAGAATGTTGACATTATTCATCCTATCAAATATATATTTGAAAGATAGGACTTTACGAAACACTATAATAGGTCTCATCCCTAAACTATTTATCATATCTTTATCTTGCTCTAGGATATGCTAATTCCTATTTATGATTTTCCTTATCGCTTCACATTCTTCAGTATAAGTAGTAATAAAGGCTCCACCATATTTACTTCCCTCACTATCATTATTCTGTACAGGCTTACTCGAAACCCCATTTACTAATAAGGGAGTTTACATACCTGATTGCCTTTTAGCTCTTACCTCGTTATATAATACAGATACTAATTCTAATGGATACTCTCTCCTATAAAACATTTGGAAGAGTATCGTACACTCAGCCTTAAATATATCATCCATTGAGACCATTTGTGCTAATTTAATAAACTGTCCTTTAACCACTCCCTCGTTACTGAATACAAGAAAAAGCATTACCTAGACCCACAAATAAAACAAAAAAGTACCCCTAAAAAAACGGTCCTGTTTTAAAATCCTACACCCCTGAACATTCAGTTTCCCAGATCTATGCCCAGACATCACTCCCTTAGACACTGCTACTACATTCTATTCTCATTTTATTAATTTTACTGCTACCCTTATCAAAACTGCTCCCAGACTCTTGTCCTAGTGAAGTCCCCACCTCCAACAACCTACTTTTACTTTAAAATCTGTCCATACCTCCTACATAAAACCGTTACTGGGTAAGCTTAAGTCCTGCTCACCTTCTGCTGATAACCTACCAAAAGAACACTTGAAACTAGCTGTCTCCTCCATTGCTTATCCAGTATCCATCTTAATTTGCAAATATATACAAGAAAAACATGGCCCACCCCTCTGGGAAAAAAAACATCATCCGACTTCACAAAGGGGGTAACTCCACTGAAATAACAGACTACAGTCCGATTGTTATCGTGTTCCTCCTCTCAGAAATACTAGAAAGACATATCCAAAAACAACTACTAGAATATCTTGTTTAGGAAAATCTATTAACTACTGTCCAACATGGCTTGTGTCCACACCACAACACAACAACCACCTAGTTTCCTTCATAGATACCATTTTTATAGCCAGAAATAACAATGACTTAGTATTTTTCCTCTTTTGTGGATGTCTCCAAAGCCTTGGACTTTGTTTCCCACAAGAGACGTTTCTCAAAAATGTCTGCTCTTGGCCTTTTCAAAGCTACACTTAACTGGTTCTCCAGCTACCTATCCAATCATCACCCATCAGTTAAGTGGCTCTCTATTTCTTTCCTTTCCTCCCAGTCTTTATTGGAGTTCTGCAAAACTCCATACTTAGTCTTCTCCTTTTCAAAATCTTTATCCATAAGCTACATACATTCTACCTTCAATCTGCACTCAAATAATATGCAGATGATTCCACTATCATCTCTTCATCTGACAATCTTCCCCATTTACAATCCATCCCTCAAAATGCTTTCAACACAGTTGAGAACTGGTGTAATGAAAATAAACTTCTCCTAACCCCCCCAAAAAAATTGCACTTATGTCTTCCCAAATCTTAAGCCCAGCAAAAAAAATCCTTCACAACATCTTTTCTTAGCAACACTACAATAAACATTATTAAACATACCAAGGTACTGGGTGTCACTATAGATGATCAACTGAAATTTGATCTGCACATACAAAATTGCATAAAAAAAATCAAAAAACTTGGTATGCTTTACAGCTCAAAGAGATTCCTCAATAAAGCTTCCAGAGATGCACTAGCAAGCACTTACCTCCTTCCTACTTTACTCTATGCCTATCTCATTCTTATGAATATGCAGACCACCCAAACAGCAAAATGTGAGCCCTACTATAACAAGGTAGCCAGATTTCCTGCCAATCAGCTATACAATTCTCATCCCACTGCTCAGCACTAATATCACTAAATGGTCTGGAGCTTTCTCACCACCTCAAGCTCAGTCAACATCTATGTTCATGACATAATAAATAAGTCTTCATCCTGTCCTGCAACCAGGACCATTCTGGAAAATTACCTTTCTAACCAACCTCTTTGATTGTCAGAATATCAGCTTGAAATCTACAAACCAAAAATATTAATAGGCCATTGCCTAGATTCAAACTCAATAACAAAAGCCTGGAATACAAATCTCATTGCTATTAGATCGAAACCTAACAGTCATTTCATTAATAAATCTATAAGAGAATTTCTCCTCAGCTCCTGGCTATGTACTTTCTGAGTCCAGGCTAATCTTTTTTTCCATTAATTCTTTTCCGCAACCTTTCTTATTTCACTCCACCTACCCTCTACCATACTCCTATTCTCTCCCTGCACCTCACTACTATTCCACTACTTCCTATCTCTTTGCCTTTCTGCCAACTGTACCATCCCTAACAACTAGAACTCACTGCTGTAAGACCCCCCCTCCCATCTCTTAAACCACCCATTTTATTTCTTCTCTAGACAGGTCCACCTATCACTTTGATATTAACACCATCTTATTTATATCTCTGCTCATAAATAACTTCATTTAAACAGTGCTTAATGTTTTTTTGGGTCAAAGAGGTTGTTTCCTGTTATCAGTATGCTTTAAATATGGTTTACTATTGAAATGTCGAACGGCACTACATCGACTGTACTATAGTCGAACATGGAAGTTCGAAAATAGTAATGTCGATGACAAAAAAACAATCTAGGAATGGTTTCAACATGGGTCGAGGTAGGTGTTCAGTATTATTCAGAACTACAAACATCTCCCCTACCTTGATCCATGTTAAAACACAGTCCTAGATTGTTTTTTTGTCGTCGACATTACTATTTTCAAACTTCCTTGTTCGACTATAGTACAGTCGATGTAGTGCCGTTTGACATTTCAATAGTAAACCTTTAAATATATACAGTGGATAAAAAAGTGTACTCACCCTTGTTAAAATGCCAAGTGTTTTTGATATAAAAAAATTAGACCACAATAAATCATTTCAAACTTTTTCTTACCTTTAATGAGACCTATAACCTGTACAGTTCAATTGAAAAACAAACAAATCCATTAGGGGAAAAATATAAAAAATAAAAAATGTGCAATAAGCTGGTTGCTTAAGTGTGCACACCCTTAAACTAATCCTTTGTTGAAGTACCTTTTGATTTAATTACAATATTAAGTCTTTTTGGGTAGGAGTCTATCAGCATGGCACATCTTGACTTGGTAATATTTGTCCAGTCTTCCTTGCAAAAGTGCTCCAAATCTGTCTGATTGCGAGGGCCTCTCTTATGCACAGCCCTCTTCAGGTCACCCCACAGATTTTCTATTGGATTTAGGTCTGGGCCTTGGCTGGGCCATTCCAAAACTTTAATTTTCTTGTGGTGAAGCCATTCTTTTGTTGCTTTGGATGTACCCTTGGGGTCATTGTCATGTTGAAAGGTGAAATTCCTCTTCATCTTCAGCTTTCTAGCAGATGCCTGAAGGTTTTGGGTGAAAAGTGACTGGTATTTGGAACTGATCAAAATTCCCTCCACCTTGACTAAAGTTCCAGTTCCAGCTGAAGAAAAACAATCCCAAAGCATGATACTGCCACCACCATGCTTCACCATGGGGATGGTGTTCTTTTGGTGATGCAAAGTGTTGTTTTTGCGCCAAACATACCTTTTGGAATTTTGACCAAAAATTTTAGCTTTGGTCTCATCAGACCATAACACACTTTCTCACATTTTTTGGAAGACTTGATGTACTGTCCTGCAAATTTTAGCCAAGCCTGGATGTTTTTCTGTGTGAGAAAAGGCTTCCATCTTGCAACCCTACCCCATAGTCGAGACATATGGAGAATATGGGAGATTGTAGTCGCATGCAGTACACAACCAGTACTTGCCAGAATTTCCTGCAGCTCCTTCAGTGTTGCTGTAGGTCTCTTGGCAGTGTCCCTGACCAGTTTTTACCTTGTCGTTTTATCAATTTTGGAGGGACATCCAGTTCTTTGCAACATCACTGTTATCCCATATTTTCTCCACTTTTGATGACTGTCTTCCCTGTGTTCCATGGCAAATCCAATGCTCTGGAATTTTTTTGTACCCTTCTCCTGACTGATGCCTTTCAACAATGAGATCCCTTTAATGCTTTGTAAGATCTCTGCAAACCATGGCTTTTGCTGTAGCAAGCAACTGAGTAAATGTCAGGAAAATCCTACTAGGACAGCTGAACTTTATTTGGGGTTAATCAGAGTCTCTTTAATTGATGGCAGGTGTGTACCCAAGAAGACTGAATGCTGTAATTAAATCAAAAGTTGCTTCAACAAAGTATTAGTTTAAGGGTGTGCACACTTATGCAACTAGCTTATTGTATGTTTTTTATTTTTTGTATTTTTTCCCCTAACAGATTTGTTTATATTTCAGTTGAAATGTACAGGTTATAGGCCATATTAAAGATGGGAAAAGTTTTGGTATGATTTATTGTGGTCTCATTTTTTTATATCACAAAAACCTGGCATTTTAACAGGGGTATGTGCACTTTGTATATCCACTGTATATATGTATATGTATATATATATATATATATATATATATATATATATATATATATACTTATTGTTATTTAAAAAACGTTATTTCTTTTTTCTCTGTGTTGTTACATTATTGGCAATGACTGTATTTAGTAACTGTCATTATCATGTCAAACATTGCACTCTGCTTGTAGAGCTTTTCTCCCCAGGCCTCTGCTGAAAATGGCATCTATGCCCATTTGGACTTTTCTAGTAAACAAACATGAAATAAATAAAATATATTTATTTAGTTAGTTATCTATCAATCTATCTCTGTTGACAGAGAAAGTTTGAATGGAATAAGACCCATTTTCATCAGCTGTCAGAGGGGAAAAGCTCCACATTGTTGCAAACTTGTTAGAGAAATGTGATAATTTTACAGAGAATACAATATAGATATGATTAGAACCAACTTTTGTCTTTGTTACAGCGATTACAAAAAGTAGAAAATGCACAGTGTAAGCACAGATAGCAGATTTACAATGTGTTATAAGACACAAAAGTACAGCGAAAAAAAAACAATAGATGAAGTTGTTAAACAGAATATGTACCTTACTAACAAACAGTAATATGGTTATAGCACTTATGCTTATGTTCAGAAGAAAGGTGAGGTACACAGACATTATAAAATAGCGGTAGGTTAGTGGGCCTGAAGATCAATATAATAAGGATGGTTCCAGCATCAAGGATATGCTTATGGAGGTAGTCTGAGATAAAACAAAATAGGATGAATGATGATGATGGCTTATGAGTAAAAGAGGTAAGGCTAAGAGAAGG
>NC_056742.1:67721815-67726815 GCF_019279795.1 Protopterus annectens
GTGAGGTTTTGCATGCATGTATAAATTCCAAACACGTGCAATCCCTAGTGCCATTTTGTAGAAGCAGCCAAAGAGTATGCATATATAATCCCAGTAGTTAGTTTGTATATAAGTTACTTAAGTCAAAGTCAAAAAGCCTCTACAGTGATGTGTTTGTATACAATAAAGCTGTTTAAAGAGAACCCATGAAGATTTGTTTATTCATGTACCAACACAAAAGCGACATGATGTTAGAACTGGGATGGAAAATAGAAGAACATTTGGAGCCATGTGATGTAAAGATGACAACAAAGGTAAAACCGAGAGAAAATAATACAAACACAACCAGAAAGAATCAAAGGTAATGAAAAAATAATACAAATTATTTACTTGATACAAAGAGGCAAGAGAGGGCATTACAAGGGCACAAGCCACATTATCAGGCAAGCAGGAAGCATAAAACTGTTTGTTAACTAAAGAAAATGGTTATGATAATAGTATTTAACAAGATGATTAACTTTAAAGTGCAAAACTAATGTGTTTAAGGCAAAAACAAGCACGTTTAATGTACAAAATGAGCATGTTTATGGCAAAATGAGTATGTCTGAGGCAAAGTGAGCATGTTTAAGGCAGAATGAGTGTGTTTAAGGTGGAATTGGGCATGTTTAGAGTAAAATGAGCACAAAGAAAGTATAAAAAAGGGCTTAAACGAGCAAAAAGAATATAATAAGAAAAGGAAAAAGAGCACAGTAAGCAAAAATAAAGTAAGGCGACTGCTTGTGTTTGGGCAAAGTGCTGTGTCTGACTTTAACTGCAACTTCGTATTGTATCAAGGGCGCAAGTAAAGTTATTTGTAGTATCTCAGAGTGTGCAAAAGTGCTTAAAGTGTGTGCTTGTATTTCAAAGAGTTCACTGTGTGCAAAGTGCAACTATCTCGTGTAATCCAGTCGAAGCACAGTTATTTGAAGAAAAGTTCTTGTGCTGGGTGTGTATATTCACAAAGTGCCGCCAAGAAAGAATGCTTCTTGTACTGTAAAGAGTTGCCTAGCAAGGTACCGCCAATTTGGAGACATTTCAGTTTATTGCATGTAATCACTTGCAAAGTGCAAATACTTCAAAAGATATTGAATTTGGGCAACAAAAGTTCGATTTATTCTCATTGTACAGTTGCTTGATATGTTTTTTGCATTAATAAAAGGTGTTTCTTACAAAAGATTACAAGAGTATTACAGTGCTCTTGAATTTCTTAGTTGTATCGTAAAGTTCTCGACTGTTTCTTAAAGTGATAACTTTGACAAGTGGTGTATGATTGTAGCATTCTTGCCTTTATTGATAAAGTTCCAAGCGACTACTTTAGCATTTTTGCCTTTACCAATTTTGGAAGCAAATGATTTTAGTATTTCTGCCTTTACCAATTCTGTAAGCATAGCAAGTAATGATCAATGACTTTAGCATTTTTGCCTTTACCAGTTTTGAAGGTAGATGATTTTAGCATTTCTGCATTTATCAATCGAAGATTTCATAAAGTATCACAAAAGTCCAAGAGATTATTCCGCAAAGCTCTGTAATGCATCGAAAAGTTTGAAAAGCTACTCCACAAAGTTTCATAAAGCATTGATAGCTCTAAAAAGCTATTTTGCAAAGCACAGTAAGGCATCGCAAAATCTCAAAAGTTATTTCACAAAGCACATTAAAGCATCAAGAAATCTAAAAAACTATTTCGAAAAGTACAGTAAAGCATTGCGAAATCTGAAAAACTATTTTGCAAAGTGCAATAAAACACTGAGAAGCCCTAGAAGTTTATTTTGCAAAGACCAGTTATTTGAAAGTACTATAAGGTTGCTCATTTGCACAATTCCGATAAGCTTAAAGAGAAAAGGTATAAGTATAGAGCACAAAAGCATTGAACAAATTGCGTTTATGCCAATTACTTATGCACATGTGTGGTTATATACTCGTGTATAATTGCAAGACCTTTTTCTGGTATATGTTAATATGGCAGATGGAGTTTGAAAACATCAACCACTTGTACTTGATCAAAATATTGCAGAGAACTGGAAAATATTTGAATAAGAGTTAAGATATTTTTATACAAGTAGCTTATGCAGATAAAGAGGCACGCACCAAGGCATTCATTTTGCTAAATCTGGCAGGATCTGTAGCCATAGAAAAAGAACGTTCATTTGTATATGCACCAGCAGTGTATGAAGGTGAAGGTACAGACCACCATATTGTTGTGCAAGCTGAATCAAAGGAAGACCACTAGTGTTTGAAGCGTAAGTTCAGAGAAATGTGCAAACCCCAGATGAACATTACATTAGAGAGGCATTTGTTTTAGACAAGAAATCAGAAACCAGGGGAAACATTTGCAGCTTATATTGCTGACTTGAGAAACAAAGCTAAAATGTGTCAGTTTGGTGATTTGAAAGATGAGCTGATAAAGGACAGATGTGTGTGGTATTAACTGAGCTGCAGTGAGAAAGATTTTACTTCATGGCAGTAATTCAACATTAAGCAAAGCAATAGAGATTTGTTAGATCCATGAGGTGACAGAAAGACATATGATCATGCTTGCGAATGACAAAAGCATAGTTTCAGTAAGCTCCAGAGCAAACGTAGATTGTAAGTATGCAACACGTGGCAAACAGAAACAAGTATAAGCAAAGGGCAGCCACAGGGTTTCCAAAGAAGGCACATAGCTTTCCAGAGAGTTCCAGAAAAAGTTCAAGCTCCACCACCATCTCAGTGCAACTCGGTCAGCAAAACTTGAGTCTAGCTTTATTATTTACTGTCGCAATTGTGGTGTAAATCATGAGTGTAAAAGAGAGAAGTGTTTAGCATATGGTCAGCAATGCGACATGTGTAAAAAATGGAACCATTTCCAAAAGTTTTGCAAATCAAGTAAGCCTCATTCAGTTGTGAAGAAAGGTCACACAAAAAAGCAATTTGATTAAGTAGAGCTGAAAGTCAAATTTCTATGTAGATGGTATATCAGTACTAGGAGAAAGAGTTGATGCATTAAACTTACTAACAAGGAGTGGAGTGTTTTGTATGGTTCAGATCAATGGAAAATCCACAGATCTCAAACTAGACACTGGGTCAAAGTGTAATGTTATATCAGCAGACACATTTGCAAAAGTGAGAACTAATGAACAACTCAATGTGACCAGCAGTGCAAGACTTGTTGCGTATGGAGGTGAAGAAATTCAAACCAAAGGTTCAATAATACTTTCATGTTATTTGGCTGAGATCTGTTATAACTTTTTATTCTACCTAGTCCAACAACCAGTGCAATCTTTACTAGGTGTCTTGAGAATTAATCTGTTTCTTTTGCAAAGAAGTTCATCATGTGAGTGCAGTTCGAAGTTCAAGTTTTTCCGAAGCCATTTTCTCAGAGTATGTTGATGTTTTTGATGAAAACCTGGGCAAACTCCAGTTGTGTATTCAATGAAGTTAGATCCCAAGGTCACTCCAGTAGTTATACCAGCAAGAAGAGTTCCAATAGTGATGCAAAATAAAGTCAAAGCTTGGTTGGATAAGATGGTGCAGCAAGGTGTGATTTGTCCAGTCACAGAACCAAATGAATGGATGTCGTCCATGGTAGCCACTCATAAGAAAGGCTGAGACAAAATCAGAATATGCATTGATCCCAGAGATTTAACCAAAGTTTTAAAAAGGCCATATCATCCAATGCACACAATTGAGGAAGTTGCAGCTTTAATACCAAATCCCTCTGTATTTTCTGTTTTGGATGCAAAGCATTCATTTTGGCAAGTGATGCTTGATCATAAATCCTCATTTCTAATGACTTTTGGTACTCTGTTTGGCAGATACAGATTCCTAAGGATGCCATTTGAAATAAATTCTGCAAGTGAAGTCTTTCAGCATGCAATGGAAAAAATTTTTTCAGGTAATCCTTATGCTGTAATAGTAGGTGATCTATTAGTTGGGGGCAATGGTGAACCACAGCATGACAGAAATCTCAAGAAAGTTCTAGACAGAGCACGTGAAGTAAATTTGAAGCTCAGTCCTCTGTAGTGCAAATTCAATCTTCCAGAAGTGACCTACATAGGACATTTGTTTGCAAGTACAGGCTTAAGACCTGACTCAACCAAACAAACAGCTATTTTAGAGATGTCAGCACCAGATAATGTGGAAAGTTTACAGCATTTTCTGGGCATGGTCTATTATTTAGGCAAGTTTATACCAGATTTCAGTGAGCTGACAGAACCTTTGAGAGAGCTAGTACACAAAAATGTTGTATGGTCATGGCTGCAACATCATTAGAAGGCATTTGATGACCTTAAGCAGAAAAGTGCCACCCAACCTATGTTAAGGTACTATGATGTGAATAAACCAGCTGTTCTTTTCTGTAATGCTTCAAATTTTGGTCTTAGTGTAGTTATTCTTCAAGCGGGCAGACCAGTAGCATATGCATCTAGGACATTTACTCAAACTGAGATGCATTATGCTCAAATTGAGAAAGAGCTTTTGGTAATAGTGTTCGCATGTTCCAAGTTTCACGATTGTATTTATGGTTGAGCTATCCAGATTGAAACCAATCATCAGCCTTTAATTACCATTCTAAAGAAGCTCCATCGAGATTGCAAAGAATGATGCTCAAATTGCAAAAGTGCAATTTCAAAATGGTTTACACTAAAGGTAAATTGCTCTATCTGGCTGATACCTTGTCCAGATAGCCTAGAAGTACAACAGAACAGCTTGATGCTGAAACTTTTGACTTTGATGTAATGTACGTGCATAATTTTTCACCCACTAGACTTGAGTTGAGCGATCACACTTCGATGCAATTTCACAAAAGCTTAATCACTACATCAATATTGGATGGCCGTCAAAGCAGTCTAGTGTATCAGCTGAGGAGCAATCATATTTTCTTTACAGAGATGAATTGTTGACGGAAGATGGCATTATTTTCAAAGGTCCTAAAATTGTTGTTCCTGCTTCCTTACAGCAAGAATATATTCAGATTTTGCATCATCTTCACCCAGGTTTATTATCCA